>NC_074708.1:22489423-22664445 GCF_024334085.1 Lutzomyia longipalpis
ATCATTACGATTAAAGTAAGTTTAATCAATTAGTTGGTGTCCCACTTCGTAGCTAACACCAAGTATTGTAATCGTCGGATTTTCCGACCACTTCAGATCGGGCTCAAACTTGGTATGAGCACGTTTCAGACAACCCACATTCCAAAAATGGTGGTGGAAAATTTTTGATCCGGCCGGCCTGCCGTCCTGCCGGCCGGTGCGATATATTTTGCCTTATAGCTCGAGAACGGTAACAGATAGAGACTTCCGGTTTGAAGTTTTCTATAGAAATGTGGGTGTAAAATTTCATTTTTTCGCATTTTCAAAATCCAAGATGGTCGCCGTCCGCCATTTTGAACTACTGCCAACCACTTCCCTTATAGTTAGAGGTCAGAAATTATAGTATGTTGTAGAGCTCAGTGAGACGTTTTCATCAATAATTCATACTTGAAAATCGGTCAAGTGGTTTAGCAAATATGGCGGCCTAAAGCAAAAAGTGTTTTTTCGATATATTTCGAGAACGGCTTGACCGATTTTGACCATCTTGGTATCAAATGAAAGGTATTGCGAAGCCCTACAACTGTCTAGAACATTTCAAGTTTCAAAAACATCCGCAAGAGGCGCTAAATTCAAAACCAAAAATTGCCTAACTTTAAGGGGCAATATCTCCGAATCCCCATTATCGATTTCTTTTAAATTTTGATATGTTGTAGCCTGACTCAATATCTTTCACCAGTCCGAAAATGAAGAAAATCTATGTCACCGTTTAGAAGATATAGCCATTTGAAAAATTCTTGAATTTGAAAAGTTCTAAGAACCATATCTCTTGAACGGCATGTCCGATTTCGCTCAACTTGGTATCAAATTAAAGGTTTTGCAATTCTCTACAACTTTCTAGAACATTAGAAACCTCTAAGACCATTTCTTGAGGACGAAAAATGTGAAAAACTGTTTTAGTAAAACAAAAAGCCGCCATTTTGTGTTCTAGAGGACCTTGAAAAATATCAAAATTTGTCCCATATTCTAGCTTATTTTAAGACCTTTCCATAACTAGTCAAGAAATTTCTGTAGGTGTTATAAAACCAGAGATATGACCATTTTTTGCATCAAATTACTGAATTTCACGAAAAAAAAACAACTTTGCCTACTAATTCTGCTCACAAATCGCATTACAACGCATAAACAAACTTATACACGTTGTGGGACACTAACTCTTATAACTGGACGCGTTATGATTGACTTTGTACTCGATTGTTTCAATACCTACATAAAAAGATTAGTCTCTAAATCCTTAATAATCGGTGACCGCTGATATCATAAAAAAGGAGAGTCAAAGAGGAATGCAGTCAATTATGCAAATATATGTATATTTTTAGATTCTACGCTGTTTTTTTTCTATTAAAAAGCAAAAAACTCTGCCAGACAGCTTTTGTATCGCAGAAAAAGTAAATATTAATTAGAGGAGGTGTTATTATTTAAAAAGAAGCGCGAGGTCTTTGTAATTAAAAATGTCTGAGAAATAGAGAATATAAACAATTTAACGAAGAAACCTTTATACTCTGAAGAACATCATGCAGAAATGAGAAGAAAGTTTGCAAAATTGAAGGAGATCAAAAAGCAAAACGGGTGAAAATTGGAGTAAGAGGAGAGTATTGAAACCAATTAGCCGTGACAGAGTTGTACCAGGTAGTGCATCGAGAGATTAGGAATCACTCAACCATATGGAATAAACCCCTTTTGCCTCCTCAAAAGTTGGGGATGGTATCAAGGGCTTTAGCGTGCATTTCCCTTCGTAATATATTACCAAGCAAGAGTTTCTCTTTTGGCGCCACTTCTTCTATTTGCACTGCACCGTATATAGTGTGTGGGTGTCAAGGGGAATACTAAATTTATCCATGTGAAGGGGTGAGAGCTTATGCAAGCACCCTCCAAAATCAAAGAAGCATCATTAGAAATACATTAGAAAGTGTACCGAATGAGATTCAATTTCGCCATCTCCCCTGACCTCTCTCTCTCTCGCTCGGGAAGCTTTTGTGTGTAAAAGGTGCATGCGACTATAGCAGAATGATTGGGGCGATTTGGGGTATGAATAGAAGTGGGGATAAATGTGGCGGGGATGGTACATAGCACGAGGATGCGCAGAGAAGGGCAAAAATAAACACATGCAAGGGAGTCATTGTGTAAAGTTCTTCGTTTCAGTGGCAGTTAAACCACAGAGCAAACCACATCCATATTTCACCGTTTCCCAACATGAAAATTCACGAAAATCCCCGCAAAACTGAAGTCTCAATTAAGGGGCACTGACCAAGAATCTCTTCCCTTCCAAAAAAAAAAGTATCAGTATAATAAAAAGCCCTCCCTCAAATGGAATTTAAGTAAAGAAAAAAAGCCACTAAAAAGCACACGATAATGGATGCTGGTGTAAATACCCTTAAATAAATTCCCTTAGCGTGGAAAATTCTGTGGAAATTCCCAAAATTTAATCCATCAAGCATCCTGTATGATCCCGTGATTTAGAACACCACTTAATACGTATTGTGAATCACTGCAGAATTAATAAATCAGGACATACGCACAGAAGTATGCAATTACATGAGAGGAGAAAATGAATTATTTCGGGACATTCTCTTTCTATAATGCCCATTTCGCAGCAGCCTATAACACACGCTAACGAAATTCCCTTGCAAGAATCATTACATTTTCCCCTCCCCCGCAAAACCATAAGTAGGGGGATAATTTCACTTTTCGCACGGTAAACTCACATAAATTCATCACAAGTATAACCCCGACATAGATGAGAGAGAAATTTCTCAACACGTGCTCATATTCGCATGTTTTATTGTTCGTTAAAAACTATCTGATTTTAAAACTAAATTTGCATTTTAAAAAAATAAATCTGACTTTATGCTTGACGAGAGTGTGTTAAAAAATTGATTTTAGCACTACATTTAATTCAGTTGTGCGTGACAATGGTATTCCGCAGTATTATCACGTTCTCGCACTACACATCGTCACAGTGATTGAACTTTAAATGCACTGCGTCACACTAGTTTAGATTTGCTGCACTCGCGGTGGGTTATGCTATGCATTTTCGTGAAACTACAGGACACTTTGTGCTTTATTCTGATTCCTTTAAGTTTTCTTGAAAGAAGTGTAAATTGTCGGTTATTTTATGAATATTATACAATGTTATAAGCAAGTTATAATTCATTTTGAGAACTTTAATTTGAGATCAATTTGATCAAGATCGAACAAAATGAATAAGCTAACTTTTGATTATAAATTCAAGCAGCTATATAACTTGACCGATTTTCAAGTACATACGGACTATTTTATTGAAAATGGTGTTAATGTTATATGCAAAACATTCTAAATTTCAAAATGTTTTAGATAGAAATAAAATATTGATCTGAAGCTACATTCTCCGAAAATTCAATTAGATTTCCAGTAAAATTAAGAGCTTAACTCATTGTATAAAAGCAATTTTCTATTAATCTATCTCAATCTTATTCAATTTATTAAATCCAAATTCATTACCTAATACTTAAAAAATTATCATTTATGTTGGTTAAAACGTAAAATGACTTTTTCCCTCGCCCTAAACACTTTTATTTGTTCCGCAGTCTTTTCCATTATTGCATTAAAAAGAATCACTTTTCGCATTTGTACATAACACAATCAGTCCGTTCTGGCTTCATCAAGAATGAAAGCTCATTACAAGTTGCTCCCCATGGAAAATCTCAAGGCAATCACCATGAATATCCATAGCTGAGGATACAACCCTCCTCCCCTCGCTCCCCATCAGTTTTGAATTCAAGTTTTGCGTGAATATCATTTGCTTTTCTGTCTCTGTCGAGGGGGTGAGTGGACATTGTGTCGCTTCCGAGAGGAAGAAAAATACACAAACAATGAATGAGATTTTCCCTGCCACCCATCGTGATACGCAAAAGAAGAAAACTTTCTCAATAGTGTGATTAAATCTCATGGAAATGTCCCTCCACTTTTTCACCATTCTTCGTCGCAAATCCCCTAAACAATCCAAATCGATTTTCAATTTAACACTATCAATGCGGTATTTTGTTGCGATGCGAAAAAGAGAGGAAGATTTGCCTCATTGGAAATTTGATAGAGTCGCAAAGGGAGAGTGACCCCATGAAGAAGAACTTTCCCGCAATACCCCGCAACTTCCTCAATCTCCGCAAAGTTTGCTACTATATGGGAGGATTTTCTTGAAAATTCTCTCCCTCTCTCTGGCAAAGTTGCGTGCTGTCCCGGCAAGAGTTGACACTGCCTGCTGTGGTGAAAATTGACCCCACCAGCCTCATGACCAGCGCAGGATGAGGATGTCTCGAGAGGGTTGTACGGCTGTGAAGAAAATCCCCCTGACGCCGATGATAGCCACCCTTTTAATCCTCAACCCAATTCTCGCAATTTCACCCATTGACTACCCATCCTCTCAACTCACCCCCATCGATTCAAATAGCATTGATCACCCGCCCCTAAAAATATATACCGGAGAATCCGGAGAAACTTTTCACAAATTCACTGGCGCCAATACCACCCAAACCACAACACGCCGACCCGCCCCCCAGAAAATGCGTTTAACATTGAAAATCCCCATTGCGTGCTTCCACAGCGTATTTTCACCTTTTTGCCACTCACTTAGTGGTGGGAAGGGTGGTGGTGTGGGGTGCAAAAGGGCTGTGGGTCGGAAAAGCCACTCAATTGACTCACATATTGCTTTCCACTTTGTCTGATTAATTGGTAGTGATTGTGAATTGATTGTTGGCACCCACACACGCTGCAAAGTCTCCTCCCCCACCTCCCTCATGTTGTATACGTCCATCCCACGAAAATCCCACCTCCTTTTAGTCTACACACAAACACAAGAATGGATAAAAAAAAGTCCATTCATCTCATGGTTTGTTTTTTTTTTCTTTCACAGAGAGAGAATTTTTCAAGATTCATCACTTTTCTTTTGTGGAAAGTTTATATAGGTAGGTAGGTAAACCAAATGCTGAATTTCCACAAAATTTGGTGCAGACATCGGAATGAAATTTATTATGCAAAATTTCTTCCTTGTAATATATAGTTAAAGCTCAACTAGTTTTCCTTTGAATTTAATATTAAAATCAGTAATAAAAAATTTAGTTCAGACTCGGTCGTGCAGTGATCTAAAGTGCGCCAGCTGTATCAATTTTAATTCTATAGGGTGGTGAGTTTGATTCCCGCCATGGTCAATTGATTTTATTACTTTCTGGTTTGCGCTCCTTCTTAAATTCCTCCATACTTTGGCTTTCTTCCTTAAAATAAGCTCGGAGCGAGGAAGTTTAGGTTTCTAAAGATTGAGAAGCAATATTACAACGACTATTCTAATGTTTAACGTGCTTTTCTATCATCTCCTTTTCTAGTAAATATTTTGACGTTTCTTAGTCTCATATGTTGATGTTTTCTTTTTAACTTCTGACGTTTATTCTAACACTTTTATTCTAAAACATTTCACAATACGTTTGTAACGTTTGAGAACCGTAGTCAATATTACCTAATGATAACATTCTGCAAAAAATTATTCAGCTAAAAAGTTCTTCTTGAAAAAATCATAGATTTTATTTAATGATGGAGCTTGGATATAAAGTAGAATTGAAGAGAATATAACTTTCTTTACATTCCCCGCACCCCCCCCCCCTATTCAATAAAACATAACAAATTATTAAAGTAACATTTTGTTTAACAAGATTCTATCTTTTTTCTTTTCAATTTATCCATATAAAGGAAACTTGTATCATGTATTTATATTAACAAATAAATTTTTTCTCAACCTCAAAAAGGCGTTACCCGCAGGGTAAGAAAAAATGTTTACAGCCACTTTTCACCCTCGCACCGGGGTGTTGTGTAAATTTGCATAAAAATTATGAATTTAAGCGCAAGAATTTTTTCACGATTTTCAGTTACACCCGGCACACCATCTACCTAAAGTGCCTGAAAAAGTATAATGCGGAAATAAGGTAGGACTATGGCATTAGTTTCGTCAAATATTGAACAGGGTAAAATAAGGGGCGAGTAATTAGAAGGGGAGAAAAAAAAACTGCTTGGAATTGAGATGAAAATTCAGCAGAAAAAAATAATTCAGTAGAAAGTGAATTAGTCTGGCTAAATTGATTGAACTTTCAACATGAGATTCTTTTTAGTGATAATTATAAAATCCACTTTGAATCAGAATTTTTAGTGAACCTCATGAGATGTTTCAGGTATATGTGCAGATTTAACTCTTCCATAATGGAAGATTTTATCTTCATGCGCTCTTTCCAAATATTTGCAGAGAAGGCAAATAGTTTAAAATGGGATCTAAAAGGACATGGTTTAAGTGTGGATAAAAAATTTCTAATTTAATTTTACATGTTGCCCAGTAGACGGTATATACAGTAGCGCAGTCAGAAAGGAAGTTTAGGTTCTAAATTCCCTAAAATTTAAGGGTAATCAGGAAAATAAGATTTTCAAACATTACAAAAAATGTCAAACGTTAGAAATGAAGCGTCAAACGTTAGAAAAAAGCGTCAAACATTATAAAATGTCAATTGTTAATAAAAATAAACGTCAAACGTTAGAATTACACAATTTGTCAAAAAGTTACAACAGCTGTTAATTTTGTTTAATGTTATAAATCTGTATGAAGTTAAACTCTTTAAAAGTTCTTCAAAACCGTTTTGTCTTTATCTTTTAATTTAAAAGAAAATCAAATTCATGAAACGATTTTTTTGTTGATTAATCAATTCTTGATGCAAATTATGCTAAAAACAGTTCTTTCAGAAGGTATGAGAATAATTAAAATTTAATTCAATTACGTTCTACATAAAATTGATTTTACATTTCATATTTTCATCCCACTTTTAACCATTCCAACTGATTCCAAACGTTAAGAAATATCTCGTGTTTCTAAAGCCACATAAAAACGGCAATACAATAAAGTGAAAAACAAGCTTGAAAATATTTAGCTCATACTGGGTAGAACATGGCAGTTCGACAGGAACTTCCATGTGCAGAACCACCCCCCAACTCCGCACTTCAACAAGTGTGCGAGAAATTCCTTTTGGAAGCAATAAAACCCTTTGCATGCGACCACAGCTAAAAAGCAAAAGAATTGGCTAAAGAAATTCCAAACAAAAAAATGCCTCTGCGGAGGATTTGCGGGGCATAAAATATTGTGAAGGGAAAACCGTGTGTGAGTACAATGGACGACGAAGGGGTGAGCATCGGTGCTCTACTCAAATAGCAATTAAAATGGCCTTTGATGGGCAATGAAAGAGAATTTTCGTGTAGTTGTAAAAAGTTCACCATTTCACGGGACTCTCAAAATTTTTTTTTCCAAATTTAATTCAAGTCTATAAAAAGTTTTTTTTCCTTTATTGTTGGCGAATTAATAAACATCAAGTATTTTTCTATTTTACCTTTTTTCGCTTCTTTTTCGCTGTATTTCCGGCATTTGGTGGTGTTTTCCGCTTCTTGGGTGCTACTTTTCCCTTTATCACATCCATTTTTCGACGCTTTGCCACCTTCTTCCTCTCCTGCTGACTTGCCTTCCTTTTTGCCGCCTTCGCGGGATTAACAACCTTCTCCATGGCGATTGTTTTTTTACGTTCCGCACGCTTTTGCATTTGCTTCACGTGAATTTCATTCACAAGACTCGTGAATTCGTCATCACTATTCAGCTTCTTCTTGATCTTATCCACAATCTTCGTTGCCAGTTGGCTGAGAATTTGGTCATGATTGTTATTTTCCGTTGACATTTCTCGTAGAAGAGGCGTCAGGAGGCTCCGTGCAAGGAGTCTCAATGTAGATGAATCCAACATGTGGACAAGACCCTGAATCCAGTGGAAGATACTCGTTCGCTGGAAAGAAAATCATTATTCAGATGGAAAAATATAAAAGAAAAAGTTAAAATATTTACAATGATTGTAGAATGAGGAGCCTGAGTGACTTCGCCATTTGCTGCATACCGCAACCGTCGAACGATCCACATCAAATTGATCCCACCATCACGTTTTGTGTCCTCTTCCTCGGCATCCTTTTCCCTTTTCACAATCTCCCTATGCTTGATAAATTTAGCCAAATTCAGGAGAATCTTCATAACTTCCCCAACCATATTCTCTTGAATGTGCTCTGGTTGAAGTTGAGCACACAAATCCAAAGCTAGAGATCTTATATGACTTTCGGGATTTCTGTAGAGGAACTCTCTCTTGAGTTCGGTGTCCTCATCCGGATCGGCCAGTCTCCGCGTCAGTAAATCCACATCAATATTCCCGGCAATTGTAGCCAAGATTTTAGCTGAGTAATACCGCACCCAGGAATGATCGTACCCCAGGAATTCCTGACATTTGAATGCCAATCCATCCACAACAGATGCCAAATTGTCATCCATTAAAATGTCTGGGAATTTATCAAAAAACTTCCCAATAGCAATGAGAATTTGAATTAATTTGTGATCTTTCGCCCTTGCTGCTGATTCATCCTCCACATCAGCTTCCTCCATATGTACTCTCACAAATTTCCCCGGAAGATTATCATCCAACTCATCGCCTGAAAGTTTTCTCACAATAAGTGGTAAGAAGTTGTTGAGACGTTTCCGGAAGGTTTTATCTGCATTCATAAAGCGCACCGACATGATGGCTCCCATTTCAGCGTGAGAACTCATCTTATCCCGAAAGAGTGAAAGAACAATCTCCCACAATTCACGACGAGTCTCATCATCCAGTCGACGCAAAATCTCCTCCAAACATCTCGCAATTTGCTCTCGAATTTCCGGAAGTTCATCTTCAACAAATCTAGCTCCCATTGCCAAGAAAACCACACCGCTGTTCTTCTTGAGACTTTCCTAAAGGAAAATTGAGAGGATGAGAATTAAATTTTATAAATATTTTGAATAAAAAAAATCTCTTACTTGTGATAACTTCTTGAAGAGGTTTTGAATTAATTGAACAACAGATCTCCTTCCGGGGGATTCTGAGTATGTCAACTGAGACAGGAAGAACATGAGATGCTGTTTGAACTTTGCCCCATCCAGTGGGTAATCCAGCAAGTAAGTAATGAGAATTTGTCTTGCTTCCTCCCTAAAAAATGAAAGATTTATTTACACATTAATGCTTCCTAATGAACTCACTCAAACTCAGGATCTTACCTAACAGTATCACTGTCCGATGTCACACAAAGTTCAGCAACAAACTCAATAATATTGTCAATTTCCGGAACGTAGAGCTTCTGCGCTACAATTGCTCGAAGTAGAGGGAAAGCAATCGCCTGCCTTGCATGAAGATCACGATCAACGTGTAAAAGGATCTCCTTCAGCTGATCCTCCGTAATTGTAAAGTCCTTAACGAAACGCAGTAGTGCCATAATTGCTTTGAAAGTATTCTTGACGAGGTGAAAATTCTCATCATTCTTTGTCAATTCAGTGCTGGAGTATCTCTTCAGAATCTCAAGGATCTTCCCAACGAAATCCTCCAAAGTTCGTTCCTTGATCGCCTCCTGCATAAGCTGTCGCGTCCAAACAACCGTCAAGCATTTGAGGGTGAGTGTTGAAAGCTTCACATGGACCCCACCTAGAGTCTCCCTGAAGATCGGAACAAGCGGATTGAGGAATCCCTCAAATTGAGCTCCATCGACTCGTTCACTCTTGAGAAGCGTGTGCAGGAGATTGAGTCCAAATTCCGTGAGGATGTGCGTATTTGTCTGCACATTTGTCTTCACCACTTTTTTCCGGGAGGCACTCTTCTCATCTGCAATGAGGAATATATCCGCAGGCTTTCTCCTCAGCACTTCCCTCTCTACTTCTGTCAATTCCTTCTTTGCCATTTTCATCTTCAGCGTATCAATGCTCTCCGAGACGACACCATAGGTGAAAATTAGTAGGGACTCTGTGGAGATTCTCTTATTCTCTCCCAGCCCAATAACAATCTTTCCAAGACAATCCTGTACTTTGTTCACGACCTTTGCTGAATGACTCTTGCTGAGATGCTCTTTAAAGGGCAGCAGTATGTCCAGGAGGCACTTTTCGTTGATATTTGTTGCAAGAATTTGGAGGATGAGAAGACTTTTATTGCTGAATTTTGCTTCGTGCGTTTTAGCGGCGATCTTTTCAACTTCTCGCTCTTCAGCTGATTCCCCAAAGACATTCTCCATGCAAATCTTCAAGATACACTGCAGATTGTCATCAATATCGCCAGCCTTAAAATTCCCTTTCAACCTATCTAGGATACCGTGTAGAGTGACAACAAGCACGTGAACTTGGTAACCTCTTGTGAGGATACTCGTGATGGAATCAAGCAAAATTTTCAAATAACCCGGTCCAAGGATTTCCATGATCTTCTTTAGCATGTCACGCGTAACAATCCGGACGGATTTAAGGCGAGATTTGAGGAATGTACAGAGTTTCATGAGGATCTTCGGTAGATGAGTATCCAGAAGCTCCTTGGAGACTTTGTGCAGCAGCTGAACAGTGGCCACACCAATGGGAATCCTTAGAATATCTTCCTCTTCCTTCTGTGCTGCATTCTGAGCCTTTGTCAGCTTGTGGTTTGCCTCCTTCGTGCTGAACTCTGCAATTGTGCCAATCAGGCTGGAGATTAAACCAACCATAAGATTGTATTCCGGACTGTTTGTTCCGCTGCTTGTCTTTAAAATCTTCTTCGATTCCTTCTTCACTTCTTGCAAATCTTCAGTATCCTCCTCATCGGATTCATCAGCTTCCTGATTGCCATTTTTATTCTCAACCTTCTCTTTCTTCTCAGAGAAATCAAAATGAAATGCATCAATGATTGCAATGACAACCTTCACCATTTGCTTCTGGTACTCAACATTCATCCTCAACTTTCGAATGAAGAGCCTCAAAATGTTCTGATACGGTAGAAAGGGAAGTTTTTTGCAGATAACAGAGATTGCTTCGGCTGCAAAGTCCACTGTTGAATTCTTGGATATGAATTTTTCATTACAGAGGTACGAACTGACCAGAGGAAGCATAAAATCCAACAAAGTTTTTGAATTTGGATCCTTCATCTGTGGTGCTAAGCGAATGAACCTCGCCAATGCTCTGCCTTGTCGATGCTGCTGTAGATGGATGATGTTTTCAAAGAAATCCACTTCTTTGTCGTGTTTGTCCGTCAAGCAGTGCAAATCCCCAAAGACGTAGTGAACTTCCGGATGTACCCTGGAGAGATCTCCCAAAATCCTTACACACTCAGCCCGGAGGTTTTCATTATTCCCACTGATAGAGCGCTTTATTAGCGGCAGCAGGACACTGTCGAAGATATATTTCCGCTCCTGAGGCTCTTCGGAGTACTTCCTCGCAAGTGCCAGGCTGACTTTTCTGAGACAGTGGCTAGAGGAGCTTCTCATGGCTAAATCCTTCTCGTGACGGAGGAAGAAAAATGAATGAAAAATCGCCACAAGCCCAACATTCACATTAATGCTGTCCTTCTCTATGAGGTCATCAATTGTCCGGAAAGCCGTGAGCCTCCGATCGAAGTCAGGTTGATCAATCCATCGCCTATTGAGAGCATTGAGTTCCACAACCAATTCCGAAACCATCTCATCTTCAGATTTCTTGGCTATTCTCACCACAAGATCACAGAGAAGCTTTCTGCAGGCTAGAGATGAGATCTCTTCAAAAAGCGGGGCAAGAGTGCGAATATGCCGCCCAGGAGTCTCACTTTTGTCTACCAGATTAGTCAAGGATGTGATCATCTGCACCATTGAGGATTCATTCAACATCCTACCGGTTTTACGCGTAAGAATTGGAAGCAAAAGCCCCACAAGAATCTCACTCTTCTCCTTATCTGTGATTAAATCCGCAATTCTACTCAGAATGGCCAAATCTCTCTTCCCAACAGCTTTCTTCTTCTGACCACTCATCCTTGACTGTAGGCGATTTACAATTGCATCAATGTGCGGCAGGATTAATCTTCGCCCAACTGATAAATTCTTTTCTGGTTCTGTTTCTGGAATTCGGGGATTTTTAATGAGAATTTCAGGAGCTTTTGGACTATCTTCCGTCACTAGGGCATCATCATCCAAGCTTAGAAGATTGGAAATAATATCCATGGCAGCATCTGTTACTTTTCCATTAATTCTGGGTCTTTTTAGCAAGTCAAACACAGCCTTCAGTGGATTTTCCTCGGAAAGCTCTTCTGGAATCTTGGAGAGTAAGACGAAGTACCGCGGATTGGCACTCCAAGCCAGAAAGAGTCGCAAAAGGGCTGTTGGGGAATGAATACATTCTATTGGAAGCTTAGGCAACTGTGGCCAGACAAAGATATCAAAAATTGCTTCAATTTCATCCTCCTGCCACGGGAAAGTTTCGAAGAGATTGAAAAACTTCCGAATAAGATTTGCAGCTTCGGTTCTGATGTTCTTGAGGAGATTAAGGTAGCGAATTGGGCGGTTTTCGGCAGCCGTGAAAATGCCTTGAATTGTAGCTGATTGCTGAAGGATCAAATAAAGAAGCCTCCGTCGAATTTCATCACTCCGAATACCCCCAAACTCCCCCAACATGAGATCTATGAGCGAAAGGGAACTCTGGATATGTCGAGGATGGGTAGCATTTGTTAAATCTGCAGGAATAAGCTTTGGGATGCCAGACGTTTCCCCAAAGATCATGTCCAAGAACTCATTTAGCTCCTCAACGGAACATCCGCTTAAATATCGAACAATTAGCATTTTCCGTGTCTGAGGTTGACCCCGCTGCTGCTGCTGCCTTGTAAACATCTTCCCATGAAGAATCCTCAGCAAGTAGTGCATAACATGCGGTCGATTCTCTCCTATCAGCGATAATTCCTGCTCCTTCTGCTCGAGATTTATCACAAAACTCCCCATGGCTTCTTTGAATTTCTTTTCATCAACAAAATTCCGCAGAATCTCAGCGTGGCCAGAGAGATTTTTCGGTTTATACGCCAACAAGCAGTCCAGAGCAATCTTCTGAACATCTGGATTTTTACTGGAGAGCAAATGAAGATAAATTGCATGGAGTTCCTTCTCCTTGAAGACAAACTTTGGATTGGGCATAGTGGCGAAGACTTGGAGGTACGTTGTGAGCTCCTTGTGGATGGCTTTTGTAACCAATGGATCAATTTTATCTTCCAACTCCTCATCTTCTTCCTCCAGAACTTTTGTAGTTGAATCATCTTTTTCCGGAAGTTCATTTTCCTCATCTTCAGACTCAAGCGAATCATTTTCTTCAACATTTTTTTCCTGTTCTGCCATTTTTTGATCCTTCTCTTCAGCCCTTATATCAATCTTCCCAGTTGAATGCTCTAGAACGTAGACTCTGTAGACTTTCTCATAGAATTTCAGAAAATACGTGACGAGATCACGATTCTTCTCTTGCAAGAGATCTCCAAACTGTGGTAGGGCTTTCCACAGGAGAATTCTGTAGTTGATAAAGTCGGGTTTACTTTTAAAATTCCTCGCAGTCTCTGGTCTGAAAGCCTCAAGTCCGGGAAGTAATTCTTCAATAAAATCCTTGGTTTCGGCGAGATTTTGACGCAAATGCTGATCAATACTCTCAAGTTGTTCTCTGTAGATCTGCCAAAACATCTTTCGATCACTCCTGAGGGCATAGGATGCAATATATTCCACTGTTGGCTCCCAGAGAAGTTTGAAATTGATATAAAGAACCCCCAGGAGATATTTCAAGGCATCCCATTGGAGAATTTCATGCTTCCCAATGGCTTCCTTGAAGTACATCGTACCGTAGGAGATCTTCTGCAGATGCAGTAGTTGTTCGCGGTAGGTTTGAATGGTTGATAGGGTGCTCTCGACGGTGTGAATTATTTCAAAGAGAAAAGGCTCCGGAGATTGAAATTCTTCCAGATGATTAAACTGAGCCAGCGTGTGCGATACAACAAGACGAACTTCGTGACTTGGGGAGCAAAGTAACTTTGAATAGGATTCGTGGAGACGCTCAAAGAGTTTATAAGTCAGTCTAGATTGATCGTGACGTTTCATGACAATGATGCACAAATCTACAAACCACAGAGCATTGAGCTTGTCTTCGTAGTCCCTCCAGACACCTTTGATGACTTCCAAGACTTTCTCAGTGACGTCGAGAGGGTCAATAAGGCGACTTTGGTGATGGATAAGAACCTTGAGGATCTGGAAGTACTTCCATGTCCCTCTGGGGGTTGTTAAACTTCCTTCCAGTCTTTGAACGTCCTTAAAAAGTTTCTCCTCAGCGTTATTTCTATTGATTCCAGCGAGGTGTGCCCACGAAATGAGAGCCAGAAAGAAAATATCCTCATCAGGAGTGTGCGTTAAGAGAATTTCTTCAACCTTCTCGGAGAAATCCGCGGATTTCATAGTAATTTCACACGATTTCCAATCTGCATACGTCACTCCATCTCGACGAGATTTTTCCTCCAGCACAAGTCCCAGAAGTTGCAACGTCTCCTCCGTTATGCCAAATCTCAAAATCTGCTCAAGCAAGTGCGGAAAGATGAGGGAATCAAACTGCGGATTTTTCATGGAGCATTCAACAAAGTCCTTCAACACGCAGAAGTTGACTGTGCTGAGAATCTTTCGGATGAGATTTGTAGCATGATGCAGAGGAAGATTGACATTTGATTTCATGAGAAGATACTCCGTCAATCTGGATACAGCCAGATGAACAGAATCATTCGTCTCTATGTCTTGAAAATCCTTCTCAATGAATTTAATCGCAACCTGGCATAATTCCTGGGGATTCTTCACAAATATACCACTATGATGAAGAACAAGCTTCCCAACCAAATCCACAGCACATGTTACACAAGCTGGTACTTCCTTGGCAGCCAATATTCGCTCCAGGAACTTCATGAATACCCTCCAGAGTACTTCATTCTTATCAACGGTGATAATTTTATGGAAATTGTCTATCATTTCATTGAGCAGGGAACTGATAATGTCAAGATTCTCCCCACTTGTGTACAGGGTGTCCAAGAGGACAGTAAGAAAGTCTTCAGTGCAACTGTGGAGTCCTCCCTGAACACCACGAACAATTTGGAAGAATAATTGCCCACAACTCACCGAGACTCCACTATTGCGCTGCACAAACTCCACCACAGTCCTCACAAAATGCTCCCGGTCACGAATATCCCTCGCCACGTAGGCAAAGCACTCAACAGCGAAATTCTCAATGTGTTCCACGGCTTTTTGCCCCCGGGTGTTTGAGGCTTCTCCCAATGCGGGCAAAATGAGATTAAGAACAATCCCGATGTCCTTCTTAAGATGCTTCTTGAGGTGCTTGAAAAGATACGCCAGACAGACTAGTGTCCATTCCACAATATCCGGATCTGTACTCTGCAGAAGCTTCAGTAATTGGTCCAGGAATTGCGGCAGAACACCACAAAAGTCACTCTGTAACTCTTTAGCGAGAACAGCAACAAACTCCAGCAGAGGCTGAAGCGATAAATGTGTTGCTTTACCCAAACAGCTCAGCAGATGCTGGATAACAAAATCCTTCCGGTGCAGCAACTGAGGCAGCGTTGCAATTTCCCGGACACCGCGGTGAAACTCCTCATATTCATCCGTAAGATTTAGAGCACGCCATTTGGTCACGGCAGCTGCAAAGTAGGATTCATTCTCATCCAAATCCTCCTCCTCATATCTGTAGTCAATGTGATACAGGATTGCCTTCCGGACATCAATTTCAGCCACACGATCACTGAAGGATTTATGCTGCAAAATGCCAGAAAATACACTCAAAATTGCAATAAATCGAAATGATTTCTCTTCACAAACCTTAAATGCATTAGCTGATTTATGTTTCAGTGGTTTATTCTTCATTTTAACGCGTATTTCATTGATTTTATTGAGATGCAAAAAATTCTTGATTTGAGCACATTTTTGTAAACAATAACACGTGCGATACAACACTAGCGCCGCACTGCGGCTAAACTCGTCTAACGGATGATGGTGTTTTAAATTTTTGAAATATTCAACAGTCAAAGGAAATTGTATAACTCTTTCTAACAGTTTTTCTAGATTTTACCGTAATTTCTATAGGTTTTCGAGGTTTTCCGCGTAGGAAGCGATTTCCAGGACGCAGAAAGCAACGATTGATCCAATCCTGGCTGAAAAAGGCGTTTTTCTTATTAGTGGGGGCGGGAGTTTTCAAGGAGCAATGGGGCGCTCTTCCGGGGACACATGCTGACTTCACAAGTTTTACACGAAAAGGAAAGAGAAGTGAGACGCAGAACTGGGAGGTAAACCTAGGGAGGATCCTGCCGACCGTAGTGGAGGAAGCTTTGAAATGCGTTGTAGAACTAGAGGAGATTACGAGGAGAAGGGATATAACTGATATAACGCTGCTAATAATAACAGCTAAAAATGAATCCCAGATCTTGTAGAGAATTTAAACACCACTTCTTCGGCTTACAACTCCAAACTGATTTATATTTCATATTTTCCATATTTATAGGTACAATTTGTGTTCTAATTTCCATTAAACTTTGTGTTTGAACCTGGCGTGAGGTAATTTTCTTTGGGTTTCCGGTCGTCGCCAGGGGTAGAGATTCTCGTCCAAATGAAAGACGTACTTCCCAAAGCTTTCAACCCCTATCCGGGCCTTCTTCAGTGGCTGGAAGTGGGTGAATTTCTTTAAAAATAGTTTCTCCGCCAAACAAAGAGAATTAACACAAATTGTACAAGAAAAGTAGGAAAATTCATTTAAAACCGAGAAAAAACCACCCCCATAGAATCAAAGATCTCCCTCGCGATGTCCTATAGTAATGTAAAAGTCAGTGACGTTAGACGTGTCCAAAGAATCTGTTACGAGTAAGAATTATTGTTATATAAAATTGTTTGAATGTTAATTGTTAAATAAAGAAATTCACCCACTTCCAGCCACTGAAGAAGGCCCGGATAGGGGTTGAAAGCTTTGGGAAGTACGTCTTTCATTTGGACGAGAATCTCTACCCCTGGCGACGACCGGAAACCCAAAGAAAATTTCCATTAAGGTGATTGGGGGAATTGGGGACATTCCGCGATTTCGCCACACCTCCTTCCTTAGGAGGACGCACGTCCTCGTGCGTTAAAGCTTTATTGTTGAGGAGGCGTGGGAATTACATAAGATTTCGATAATCCCCAATTCCTTTAAAAATTAAATTTAATTTAAATTTGTCCTTAATTGTAAAACAATACAAATTTTTCATTTCATTGATAAATCAATTTCATCATCATCAAATAAATATTAATAATTCTTTCAATCAAATATACATAGATAATTTTTCATCATATCTCTCAGACTGATCAATGCATTGCAATTCTTATTAATTATTTTCTTATGCACATAATTATTGCTTATTTAATTATTTAATTTTTGAGGGTCAATACCGAATAAAATGATTTGCTCGTATTTATATATAAGTGTCAATGTAACGTATTCGCTGCCTTGGCTGGAATTTGTCATCAGCGCAAGGGGGAATAAAGGTTTACATGAATATTTCCGCGTGGGGAAAGAAAGCTGACTATGAGCTTTGGTTGACCTCTGGGAGGTTATTTTGCTTATAGCAATTGTAGGTTTTGAGCGATGTTCGGTATTGCCCTAATTGTGTAATTTGGCTCAGCAATAATTATGGCATGAATTTGTGTCATATTGTATTTTGATGACAAAGTATTTATTAATGGGTTATGGCAATGCATCGATTAAAGAATTGGTATATTAATTAAGATGTTCAAAATTGGAGATATGTGGGTAGTGTATATTTGAAAGAAATTTAGGAATTAGAAATTTTGAATAAACTGAATTTTATATATGTATTTACTTAATCATTTGGAACACAATTAGAACGTAAATGGATAATGTATTTCCTTAACACTTCAAATTTTTATAAATTCTTAAATGAGAGATAACGGACATAATATTCTCAATTTTTTTTTATATAAGGAATTTCAATAGTGGAAAAGATTTGAATTTTCTAATTAAATTTTTAATATAAATTTGGTCTTAGGTTAATTGAAAAGCTTGTACTTGAGATTTTGGTGAGAGTGGAGCTGTCGCTTGAAGCGATGTATGGCTGCGATGATCGTTGGTTGACATGATGATGCGTCGTCTGCGATGATGGTTGGATGCTGCGATGACTGGGTCGATCTATATTGATGAAGGGGCTGACCCGTTGATCCATTAGCTGGTCATCGCTGTGTTGGCTGCATCGACGACTAGTGCATCTCATGGAAGCAACTGGGATGCTGCGGTGGCGATTGTGTAGTGTCTGGTGAAGGCTGATGTGGAGGATGTTGCTCAGGATGCGACTGCAACTGCTGCTATGAACTGGAGCGATGGCGCTGGCACATCTTTCTGATGTGCAGGATGCGGCTGCAACTTGTGGAGAGTTGGAGAGCTGGCGCTGGAACATCCTCACTTAACACTTCACATTTTAACTCACTTTCTGTCCACCGACAGCAACCAGTTCTTCCTGGTCACGTGTAGAGAATTTAAACTACTCTTCTTCGGTTCCAACTCCAAACTGACTTATATTTCATATTTTCCATATTTATAGGTACAATTTGTGTTCTAATTAAAAGTAATTTAGGTTAAGGGGGGGATTCCGCGATTTCGCCACACCTCCTTCCTTAGGAGGACGCACGTCCTCGTGCGTTAGAGCTTTATTGATGAGGAGGCGTGGGAATTACATAGGTTTCGATAACCCCCAATTCCTTTCATTTAAAAATTGAATTTGTCATTAATTGTAAAACAATGCAAATTTTTCGTTTCATTGATAAATCAATTTCATCATTATCATCATCAAATAAAAATTAATAATTCTCTCAATCAAATATACATAGATAATTTTTCATCATATCTCAGACTGAGCAATGCATTGCAATTCTTATTAATTATTTTCTTCGGCACATAATTATTGCTTATTTAATTATTTAATTTTTGAGGGTCAATACCGAATAAAATGATTTGCTCGTATTTATATATAAGTGTTAATGTAACGTATTCGCTGCCTTGGCTGGAATTTGCCATCAGCGCAAGGGGGAATAAAGGTTTACATGAATATTTCCGCGTGGGGAAAGAAAGCTGACTATGAGCTTTGGTTGACCTCTGGGAGGTTATTTTGCTTATAGCAATCGTAGGTTTTGAGCGATGTTCGGTATTGCCCTAATTGTGTAATTTGGCTCAGCAATAATTATGGCATGAATTTGTGTCATATTGTATTTTGATGACAAAGTATTTATTAATGGGTTATGGCAATGCATCGATTAAAGAATTGGTATATTAATTAAGATGTTCAAAATTGGAGATATGTGGGTACTTATATTTGAAAGAATTTAGGAATTAGAAATTATGAATTAAATTGAATTTTATATAATTTAGGGGAACGTTTGGAACACATTTGGAATTAATTAATTTAATTTAGCAGAATTTAATGCTTCAAATATTTATAAATTGTTAAAAAACTTTGGTCAAAATTTTTCTTAATTTTTTTTATAAAGAAATTATTTAAAATATGAAAAGGTTCTACTTTAATTTAATTGGTTTTTAATTTTAAGAAATGGGAACTTTGTACTTAAATTTTGAGGTGAGCTTGGAGCGGTCGCTTGAAGCGATGAATGCTGCGGTGATCGTTGGTTGAAGGTATGACAATCATTTGTTGAGATGATGAAGGCAGATCGCTGAACTAGCAGATGCGATGATTGTAGTTGATCGCTGCAATGGGAGGTGCGATATGTGCTGCCATAGTTACTGTCGTTGTCTTGGATGCTGGGGCAGCTGATGCGTAATTAGATGAAGGGGTTGACCCGTTGATTGATATGATCATCACTGCGTTGGCTGCATCGACGACTAGTGCATCTCATGATTGTCATGGAAGCAACTGAGATGCTGCGGTGGCGGTTGTGTGGTGATTGTGATGGCTTGAGTTGAGGATGTTGCTCAGGATGCGACTGCAACTGCTGCTATGGGTTGGAGCGCTGGCGCTGGCACATCTTCTTGATGTGCAGGATGCGGCTGCAACTTCTGGAGAGTTGGAGAGCTGGCGCTGGCACATCCTCATTGAAACTTCACTTCACTTTTTCATTTCACTTAACACTTCCTTTCCACCGACAGCAACCAGTTCTTCCTGGTCACGTGTAGAAAATTAATACACCACTTCTTGACTAACAACTCCAAACTGATTTATATTTCATATTTTCCATATTTATAGGTACAATTTGTGTTCTAATTTCCATTAAGGTGATTGGGGGAATTGGGGACATTCCGCGATTTCGCCACAATCTTTGCACTGCAATATATTGATAAGATTGGAGAATGTGATGTTACGTTGACGATGGACTCTGAACTAAATTCCTGTAAAGCTGATTCTTCCATCCATAAAAATTTCCATAAAAAAAAAACATTTTAGTTCCTCTCTCGTATATTAAAATTTTTACATATACATATTTAAAAAATATTTAATCCAAGATTTATAAATATTATCAATGTTTAAATTTTTGCTCTGCCGTTAGTCTTCAAATGAACGCAATTTACCCTAGTTTAAAGGGTATTTTTTTAAATAAATGAGTAATAATATTGCTCTGCCGTTAGTTTTCATTAGAACTCATCACCTAAACAGGTGTATTAAATATTAATTTTGCTTCATGATACCAATGAAGCTACAACAACATTACAACGTGTGCTGTAAACATTAATTGTTCTGCCTTTAGCTTACATATAGAACTTTAAAAAGGAAGGTCTTTACAAGACCTAAGTGGAACTTTGATAAACATCAGTATAACAAAATCACCGAAAACACATTTCCAGACGTCCAAGCACCGAGACGCCTTACAGGTCGTTATTACCTTTCGCATGATGAGTTTGCTGCAGTTTCCGGAAAGAATCTCATAGATGAAGTTTTAAACTCAGACGCCTCAGGCGGGAATACTAATCATATTTCTAGGGATACTAAGCTGAACATGATGCTAACCGGGGCTGATGTATCATTGTGGTTATTTTAATGCACATATCCATCTGTAGCGCCCCATCAAATGCCTCCACTCACGCAAAATATTTTACCTAAAGTCAACCTCAAATATTACGCTACAGAAAGAATAAAAATCTCAGTTATATTTTACCTAAAAGCAACTAAATAACATTTATTTTACCTTCTATGTGTTCTGCACTCTGATTGTTTGCCACTAATTTTACATTTTTAATTGTATATTTATTGGACAACTCCTCAGAAAACTCTATAACGCCATACCGGAGGTTATTCTTCTTCGGTGTTCCTGAAGAAAAAGAATGATTTCTGCCAAAACCGGGTTTTCGTAACCTAACTTTTAGCTCCTTTATCCCTTTAAGGTTTTTTTGGGTCATACGCTGACCCAAACGTGAAACATTTTATTTTTTCAATTATTTATGAATGTAATTAATTTTACATGTTACAAATGCATCAAATGCACGCATAAGGTGTCAAAGAAGACGTTCTGACTGAGAAAAGTCCTCTAAAAAAATTCATAGAATAAAAATCGCGATAAAAGAGCGCATGTTTCAATGTTTTTATGTTTCACGTTGGACGTTAAAGGGTTATCTCATTTTCTCTTCAACGAAATTGTACCAAAAATTAGCAGAGTGGTGGCTTTTATAACTACATTTAGGGCGCCAAATTCAAAAAGTAATCAAAAAAGCATGAATTTTATATGTGGGCTATGTGAAGGGGGGCTCTGGGGGGAAAACGAATATCGTTGGTGAAAACCGCCTGGTATCAGTAGACTCTGTACCAAATTTCATCGCGATCGGACCAACGGTGTAGAAATGCATAGCTGAACAGAAACGAAATTATAGACAGACCTTTCTTTATAGAGAAGAGAAGAAGATTGCTAAAACAGCGCACAGTGATGGTTCTTTGTGGAAGACTTAATTTTTTTTAATAAAAGTTTTACAAAATCCAAATATTTAGGTAAATTAAAATTTTTTTTATCAAACTTCTGAAATAAAGGTAAAATTTAAAAAAAAAGTGCTGAAGGGTAAAGAAGTAAAACTTGGTGAATTCAGAATTTTTAAGAATTTATTAAATTATTAATTTTAACATAATATCTTATAAATATATAATTATCCATTTACATATATGTATATATTACATACATATACATAATTATTTCTTACCATTAATATTTCGTCTGCTTCCAGCTCATTAATAATTATAAATACAAGTAACAATTTATTCTTCATCGTAGACTTAAAAAAAAATGATTTTACTTTTTCAATGTAATAACCTCATTTTCTTTTTTTTTTTACTTTTCCATCTCAATTTTAGTATTTATTGTGTACTAAACTGCGTGTGTATTTAATTACCATACCAATTAATTTTGATTTTTTTATATGAGAATATAATGTTTTCTCCTTTTAGAGAAATTCCTATTACACTGATTTCAATTTAAAAAAAAAAACAATTCCTATCTGAAATAAATAATTTTTTTTAGAAAAAAAATATGTTTTCCTTTCTATATAAACGATTTTATCTCACATTATTTAGCCAAAAAAAAAGAAATTGTGAAAATCTCTCACAAAATGATATCTATTGTTGTATTTTTATTATCATTTTTTTTTCTATATAATTTTTATCATCTCCACACTAATTTCATCATTTGACTTCCCCTCTCACTACATTGAATTAGTAAATATATTGTAAAAAAAGTGCGAGATCAAATAACTCATTTTCAGTTGATTTGTACTCTCAAGGTATAATTAAAATTAATTTTCTTCTGTCTCTCAATATTTTTTTTCTCCACTTTAATTGTGTTTCTGTAAAACTATCATTTTCTTCTTTTTTTTTTTAGTTATTTTGTTTCTTATTACAAATCTTTTATTTTTTATTTACTTTTTTTTCTTTATTATTTTTATGAAAAGTATTTCTTGTTTTTTTTATTTATACTTAAAATTACATTCGTAATATTTCTTTTTCTTTATGTTATTCGTCAATTTAACAATCACACATTTTTTCATTCTCTTCTTCCTACTATTTATTTTCCTTTATTGATGCTTATTTTTTCGGATTGATCTCTTCTTGTTTCCATTTATTTGGAAAAAATGTGTTACGTGCCAGCTAATTTAGTTCTATTGATTGATTTTATTTATTATGTTACTTTTTTTCTTTGACCAATTTGCTCTCATGAATTGTATATATATTTGAAATTAAAAGATTCATGTTCCCGTTATTTTTTTTAATAAGAAAGTAAAATTAAAAATTGCAAAAACAATTTTTTCATTTAGTTTTTGATGTATTCTTTTTGCAAAGCCAAATCTGTAGTTCCAATGAAAAATATCTCAAATTTTATTTATTTAAAAAAAGTATTATATTGTTTTTTTTACCAAATTTAGAAATAAAAAGAAAAAAAAACTATTACCTATCTGAATATGAAACATTGATTATTCTTCATACAGACCTGTTAATGAATAAAAATTTTCATTGGCGATTTTTTTGCAAATTAATTTTCTTTTATTCTTTACTGTTGTTCCAATTTTCTTTTACTGAAACACCCAAGAAGAAATTGGCAATTTTGAATACATTGTGATTTAACTGGATAAAATCCTACAACTGTACCCATTTTTCTTGCATGTTTTTTTTTTACTTTCCGTCGTAAATCTTCAATTTATTTACATGAAATCTACACGAACAAATTTCTATCTATAAGTCCTATTGATTTTTTTCACCATTTTCATGTAATTTCTATTTATTTCTCCGCCGAATTTGATATTTAATCCAATATATTTTTTTGTGTCCCGTCCTAAAAAATTGGGATAAGTTAATTTTTTTTGTAACACTAACTTCATTTGCAAATTCTCTGTTTTCATTTTTTTTTACTCTGCAATCATTTCAGAGAAAAAGCTGTGAGATTGAAGTCACTTTTTTTACTAAATTTGTTATCCACTATGATTCCTTTCTTTTAATCCATTAACCTTTTCCATTTCTATTTGTTTATTTTTTTTCTATCTTGTATTACAGACTGATAAAACATTGAACATTTATTGATAACTATTTATTTGAAAGCAAAATTTCATCCACCTCATTATTTAAGAATTTTTTTAAGCAAGTCATCAATTTTATTTTCAGCAATTTATTTTTACTCTTTTTTTTCGATGGAGAGTTGGAAGGAAATGAATGTGATTTTACTCCACTATCTATCGCACTTACACACTATACAGTACTTTATTTTCTTTTTTTTTTATAACTGGGGTTATTGCAAAAATATTTTTTCATCTACTTTTTTTTAGCCTCATAATCCTCTTTTCTCTTTCTTTCTTTCTCTTGCACTTGAATTCATTCTCCCACAGAATCTTTTAAAAAGCTGCAAAAAAGCTAAAGCGACGGAACCACATAAAATTACTGAAAATTTCATTTTTCTTTTAATTTTTCACAGAGATAAGTTTTATAATAAAAACAAAAAAAATACATTATTATAAAAACAAAAAAGTACAAATTTTGGTGGGTGAAAAACGAACACAAATATTACAAAACATTTTCTCTCCCATTCATTTATCTCCATTTTTTTTGCTTTAAAAAAAATATTTTCTCATCATTTTCACCGAAATTTTCATTTAATTTGTAAAATGAAATTGAAAAACAGATTTACAAATTACATTTTTAAAAAACTAAAAAAAAAAAACAGAAATATCAAATTCAATTCTGATTATTTGTTATAAATGAGAAAATTGCGATCTAGTAAAATTTTAATCTTCTTTTTATTAAAATGGAAAATCATTTCACCAACCACACCTAGCTACAAAGTTTGTTAGAATTTTAAAGGTGTTTTTTTTTATCTTTTCTCATAATAAAAAAGATTTCATTATCCTTCAAGCTTAATTTTTTTTTTTTACAAAAATTAATTTAAAACAAATGGGCAAAAATGAAGTTTATTGGACAAACTACTTAGGATTAATATTTGAAGAAAAAAATATTTCCGTCATAAATGCTTTTATTTTCTAAAAATTAAAAAGTTTTTGAAAATACTTAAGTTATTAGAGAACTGTTCTTTTGAAAGAATCTCACGGGAAATTCTATAGTCACTTATATCGAACTTTAAGGAGTTTATTCACCGATGTTTTTGTCATTATTTTCATGAGTTTATAATTTTTAAAAGTCTTACCACAAGATAATCAAAAGAAAAATTGAGAAATTCTTAAAAAACTACTTTATTTCTAACTACATTCACATAAATAGCATTGAGTCCTTCGAGATTGTAACAAAAGTTTATCCAGTTTATCCTGATTGTAAATTCAATACATTTTTTGTTATTTTGAAATTTTATCATTAAGACCATATGATAGATTATCCTGTTAAGAAAAAAGAAATAAAAATGACGGAAAATTGTGCCTAAACATCCATTAAAAATTAAACCTAAGATAATCATGAAAAAAAATTATGCTGTAGTTTATCCAAAGATTTTTTTTTATCCAATATAGTACAAATTATCTTCTGAGTTTGATGATGAATGAACGTTAGGTATTCCAGATTAGTAAATAGGAGTTTTAATTTTTATCCACAGAAACACACCCTTAACCTCGAAATTAAATAAAAAGAACAGTTAAAATGTGATTTTTTTGTAGGAGTGTGGTTAAATCCATGAGAATAGTGATGAAGAAAAAAATTATAATAATGAATCTTTGTGTGGGGAAGAGGAAATGATAAACCATTTGTGAATGGAAAAATGGGTGTTTAAGCTCTTTCTCTCTCTCTCTTACTTTGCCATAAAAATTTCTTCCAACGAATTTTGTATCAAAAATATAAATCTATATTTGTTTATCCTATAAAAAAATTTGTCAGGGAGCCAAAGATTTAAAAAAAAATGTTACGACGACCAAAATGAATTTTATACATTGATTTTTTTTTGTTTTAGTGAATTATGCCTAAAAAATAATTTTTAAAATAATTTTTTTTATTCTATTTTCCTTCATTTTCTCCTAATTACAGGTATTTAATTTCATTCAAAACATATTATATATGTTTAGCACAAAAGAATTTTTTTTGCCTTTTGTGACCTGCACAAAACAGATATTCTGAATACATTCAATTTTTTTCCTAAGAACTATCTAAATAATTTATATATATTTTTTTCGAAATGAATTTTGCATTCACTGTGAGGCGAATTTATGGACAGAAGCTCACGTGGATCGTCGTGGATTTGATGTTCAGGTGCTTGTTGACCCTATTACTGATTTTTTTCATTTGTACCGGGCAAATCTCTAGCAGTGTCTTACACTGTTTCACATTTTTCTTTTGAAAATTTTCAGCACATTTTGAAGTCTCATCGAGCGTGTTTGTGTTGTTTTCTTGCACTGTTTCCATTTTTTTTTTCATTATATTTTGTGGCCTTTCGGTCACAGCCTAACCTATTTTTTTCTTTTATTCTTAGACATCTAATTGACTTTTTTCTTGAAAGTTTATCATTTACTTGTTTTTTTGTTTAAATAATTTCTCTTTTCATCAGATTAACTTATTTCTGTTTGTGATGTTAATTGTGGGTCACAAATACGTTGATTCGCCTGCAAAAATGTCACAATAAAGGGTCACAGTGAAAAAGGGCGTTCAAAATAAAGCAAAATAGTTTTGTTTTACAAAAATAAAATGCTATATAAAGTTTAAATATTACATGTATGTATGTATATATTATATTAAAAAAAAAAAGAAATATTAGAATAGTAAAATCTAAAATTATCACGACTAAATTAGAAAGAAAGATAGAGAAATTGCCTTCTAGGTTTTATTTATTTTTTCTATATAAATATTCTTTTAGAAATTTGTTGCTGTTAAAAAAGTTTTTTTTTGTTCGCGTCTTTTTCATAAGCTCAAATATGATTTTCTACAAATTGAGGAAAAATATTCTTTTGTTGTTGTGTGTGATTTGACGGTCTTTTGAGTTCTAATATTTTTTAAACTCTTTCTTGTCTGTGGCTTTTTCTTGTTATTTGTTGTATTTATGCCTGGACTAGATTATTGTGAGAATCCTGCGAATAGACACCACCTCCACTCACATCAGACTCCGAAAGAAGTCTGTAGCGTCCAATTGGACTCTGTGGTGTGGATCCTACTGCATGACCAGAGCATTTTATTTTATTTTATTTAAAATGAGATAAATAAAAGAAAAAAAGAACAAAAGTGACGCGAAATCGCAAAATATAGTAATTTGAATGATTTGTAAAGGATATTTGCATGATGAATTATTTTCATTGTATGATTTTTCGAACATTCACACGCAAAATTTTTATATATTGTGTATTTTTTTTTGTAATAAATATTTCGGCGCACACAAACAGCAGCAGAGAGAAGCAGCATGAAAGACAATAAAAAAAGGAAAAAGAATGTCAATGATTAATGTTAGAGAAATATTAATATTTATATACAATGTAATTTTTTTATCTATTGTGAGATGATATATTTTTTATAAACTATGGATGTAAGTGAGATTAGAATGAAAAAACTAAATATTACATGATTAAAAAAATGTATTGGCTGAAATAAAAAAGATGAATTATGATTGAAAGGATAAAGGCTTTTTGAGGGTAATTTCGAAAATTTATTCTAAAATTTTCTCATTTTTTATAGAAAATTACTAAAAGAATTTTATAAACTTCTCCTTCTCAAAAATCCTTTGATTTAATTTAAAGATAAAAAAAGGAAAATTAAAAATCAAATTTTAAAATTTCTTTTCGAAATTCGCCTCATGCAACCTCAATGGAATAAGATAACGACAATAAAATCATTCAATCATGAAGTTGCGATGGGCATATGTGTGTTAGTATATCTTCATGATATAACAATGAAAAGCTAAACAAGCTTCGCCAGCTTTAACAGCTTCCACAACAAAGAGAACTTTTGCAATTACTGGGAAAGCTCCTTTTTTTCAAAGTCCCTCCCACTCCTTTGTGATTTACAAAAATAATGTGTTTGTTATTTTCCTCCAACTCAACCTCCTGTGTGTAATTACAATATTATTTTGATAACAAAAACTTTTAGAAAAATCAATAATTTTTCATTGATTGATAAAAAACAAAAAAAAAAACCCTAAGAAAGTTTCCTAAAATGTACAATGTTGAAAATTTATGGAAATATTCTATCTATAATTTTTGTTGATTTCTATACAAAATCATTTCCATACAAAACGTTCTCTTTTCATTTTTTTTTTTTTTGGCAAAAGAAATTGGATTTTGAAGGATAATTTAGATCAGAAATTTTTCTTGAAAGTTTACTTGCCTGTGAATTTTGTGCGTTTCTGTATATTTAATGATTTTTATTTTAGAAAGAACTTCCTCCCATTTAACACATCATTTTTTTTCCTTTCAATACAATAAAACCTATACGATAACACGCGAAGAATTTTATCGAGATATTTATTTTCTAAATGCTAAATTTGTGTGTGTCACAGTAAAGCATGAAACATTCACTTTTTATCCGCTTTGAAATATTCATTTCAATTTTTTCTACCAAATTAAAAGCTCTATCAGTTTCTCATTAAATTCATAATAATTTATTTACAATTTTACGCAGAAAGAACAATTTATTCTGAAATATGTTTCATTTTGTGTTTTTATACCATTAATTATACGTTTATTTCCATATTTTTTGCGCTATTACTATTCCAAACTTAACACCAAAATGATTTTGAGTTCTTTCCAATAAATAAAAAAAATGTCTCTATAGTTTTCCAATATTTTTTCATTTATTTTTGTGCATTGCATTAATTTTTTTTTTGAAAGTAAAATATTTTTAAAATGCATAAAAAGTTGTTTGATTTTTTTATATTGATGAAAAAAATAAATTTATGTTTGCTCTAAAATTTTCTTCAATTTTACAGCAATTTCAGTATAAATTAATTCATATTTTGCGTGAATTTCCAATTAAAAATTAAGTTACAGTAATTCAAAAAAAAAGTCCATCAGGTGCAAAAGACATGAACTATATTCGAAAATTCCAAAACCGATATCTGACCTAAAAATCGATCGACATGCACGAATTAAGCAAAAAAAAAAAATTTATCTTTTAAAAAAAAAAGAAAAACTCCTAAAATCAACTGTTTTTTTTTTTTTCAACTATTTCCTACGTCCATCGCGAAAGTTTTGCTTGTGGAAAGTCATATTATATATGTTACGAAGGGAAGAGAATTTTTCATGAGAGTTTCAGGTGAGAAAATTTCAATGGCCCTATCATTTTTTTTTACTAAACCTTTATAGTTTGTTTCTTATTCTTTTCATCTATTTTCACAGCCATTTACACAAGAAACAGTTAATTTTTTTCTACATTATTTATAGTGGTTCACCTCAAAGAGACATTTAAGTTTTGTTATTTTCTTTTAATTTTCTCTAAACTTTTAACAACAATCTCCCAAAACACACCAATTTGAAATTCCTTTAATATTTTTTGTATGTGGATTGCCATCATTATCTACTGCACTACACTAAAAATACCTTTTTTGTTTGTTTTTTTTTTCTTTCAACAGATATTCCACTTGAATGAAAATTAAAAATTCAAAAAGTAAAATTCTTTTGGAGAATAGAAAAATTTGGGTTTATAATTTTTGTGGAGTCAAATAAAAGAAAAAAGTTGAAAATAAATAGAAAAAGAAAAATAGAGGATTTCGGAATAGTGGAAAATCTCTTAGGTTGTCTGGAAAACTCCCTCGGTGTGAGGAGATAAAACACCCATCTGACGATTGTTTGACTCCACCATCGTCTGGTGTTTATTGTCTGGGTAAGAAAAAATTAATTTTCAATTTATAGTAAAATATTCAACTCTTAAAACATCCATCAAAAATATATCGAATAACATCCAATATAACATTTTTTTTTTAGTTTTAAACAATAGAATTCATTTAACTAATAATATAGAATATATAAGAAAAAAAAGAACACTAAAAGAACATTTTCAAACATATACAGAAACATTTTGCGAATTCTTATTTAGTAAGAAATTTTCTCAACAAAAGAAAAATATTTTGCAAAAGAAAAAACATGGCTAAAGATTCGGCTAAGCGTTTATTCGTTTCTTATGTGGGAAAACTCATTAATTTGAAGAAATAATCGGAACACATGTAAAATTGTCATAGAGACTTCCCAAGAAAGAACCTCCCCATAAATCCTCAGCCATGCTTTTTTCAAAAAAAAAAAAAGAAAAAAACTAATTTTAATAAGAGATAAATTTTTTTTTATCTACATTAACATTCTAATATGGATGAGTGTGATGAGTTGATTTTTTCTTAATATTATAAAAGCACAAAATAAACCTTAATAGATAATTAGAAATTTAGAGAAAGAAAAAAGTGAAATTAGATATAGCAGAAAGTTTTTTTAGAGCACATCCAGAAATCCAATTCCTTTTGCCATTTAAAAAGTCAATCTCGCTAATGTAGTCCCCAAAAGAGAAAATTGCAAAAAATAATAATAATAAAAATCCAACAAAAGAGAAGATCCCTAACTCTTTCCCCATTTCTTCTTTTTCTTCACAGCAATCGCCTTTTCGGGTGATTTTCGCGTACCCCCAGCTGCCCTACTGGGTGTACTGTGCTTAATAACGTACTGCAATTCCTGACGCAGCTCACGAAATGTAAAGGGTGCCCCACGATTGCGATTTGAAATCTTTTCATCGGTACCCTCGTCTGCGGTGAGAGCTGGATCGGGGAGAGATTTTGACGTGGATGGCATGGGGTTTGTCTCCTCATTGGGGGACAATGGTGGCGATGGGGGTATTACATTGAAGCCAATTGAGTGAGATTCAAGGGGTTTGGCCACCAAACGTTGGCATTCGTCATCGATTCGTGGCGAGAGAGTCCGTCCATTCGTCTGATGCGCCGTCCTGAGATCCGTGGCACTCTTGTACGGTGACCCAACACTCAGTTGTTTATCGCAGAGCGATGAATAGAAATCCGTCGAGTCGAGACTCTCCGTGGAATGGGGTGTCCTGAACACAACACTCTTCGCCAATGTATCCCGAAAATCCGGATCACTACGCATATTCGACAGCCAGCGCATCTTCTGGCTCCGACTCTGGTGATGCGTACTACCCGGGGACCCCGCCACAATCTTCACATTCGCCGACTTCACCTTGAACTGCTGCTGAGGTGTCTTGGAACGCGAACGTCGTCTGCGCCGGCGATCCTCCTTGTGTCGCACAAAAGCCCTCTTTGTGTCCACACCACCATCCCCACCACCCTCGGGCGCACCACCTACCTCCATCCGTTCACCCCCATTGTCACAATCTCCCCCACCCAAGTCCTCATCACCGCAGACGGGTAGGGCATAAACAAGGCTGGAGTCATTGGCCAACACAACATTCGATACGTAATCAGAAAAGAAATGTGGTGAGGTGTAATTGAACAAACTACTTGATGCATTTGCAGTTGCTGCTGTTGTTGGTGTCGATAACTCACCAGATTCCCAGCCATCCTCCTCCGTGGACGAATCTGTGCACGATGCATCAGAACTTTCGGACGGCGTATGTGCACCTGGATGGGAATTGAGCGTCGCCACTGATGGTGTTGTATTATTTTGCGAATTCCTATGGTTCACATGGTGGAGATTGTTGCTTGAATGATTGTTGTGGTGACTTGTGCCACGGGCATCATAAGAATCGGAAGGTATCCGTTGTAAAATTACTTGTACCTATATTTTGGGAACAAATTAAATTCATTTAAAAACTATAGCATTCACAATTATTGTCAAGAAAATTAAATTTCTTCTGAAGGTGCACGAGAAATGCTCATAATGGGACTTATTCAGCGACCAAGAAACCCTTAAAATTTGCTTTAAATCTTGAAATTTCAGTACAAAAAGCCCAATACTTCTATTTAATTATCCCTCAATTAAGAGGCAAAACCAATGAAATTCATTGCATCATCATAACTATAAAAAAAGTTAATATTATTTAAATAATGGCTTTACCTCAAAATCAGGTGGAAATATTTTGTTTTGTTTATCTTTGTGAGCGTCATCTAATTCAAATTTCGTTAATCGATAGACTAATTTAGAGGAATCTCCTTCCGCTGGAATATTTCCTGTGGAAAAAATACATTTTAAATTTATTGTAATTTCTATTCCAAAAAAGAACTCGTAAAACGCGCAAAACTTGTAAAAAGTCAATTTTTGATAATAATCCTTAAAATGAATTTCTTTTACTCACCTTCTGCCTCCTCATTGACAAAATACGTGTTGAACCAGAAATGAAACAGCTTCTCCTTCTTAATCACGCCTTTGTTGTAAAATTCAACCTGAATATCACCAGACAGGGGAATGCAGCAATCCAGCTTGATCACAATTTGTCCATCACCATTCCCTTGTGATCGTTTTACGTCCGACACACTGTCCCGATGGAGCTTTCTACCGCTCCCATCCGATAAACTAAAATTCAAGCTCCCCTGATGGCTATTAAGTAATGGCGGTGGTGATAATTTTAACTCACAAATCTGCATTGAAATTAAAAAAGAAAAGCATTTTGTATCATTCATATTTATCTCACTGCATCACATTGCTTCTCTCCCTCACTCACAGCTGATTTTCTTCAAAATTTATGATTATTTATTTTGAAATTTAATATATATTATGCTTAATATGCATTTCTTGTCATTTGATGTGCACAATTTTTGAATGAGAATGAGCCTCCATTCATTAACTATTCAACTCATAATTATACTTTTTTTTTTCTTCTTCTTTAAACCATATGTGACGAATGAATAAATTGGTTGAAATTAAAAGAAAAAATTGAGTGAGGTAAGTAATTAAAAGATATTTTATAGAGACCATCCACGATGGCGAAATTTCCTGAATATTAAAGAGAAAATTTAATGTTCTTACTCACCAACAGCTTAACTTCACTATACGGTCGACCCGACTTGAGTAGACGTGAATAATATTCAACATATCGTCGCTGTGACGGTATCGTGACTCCCTTTTCGTCATGGGTCCGTTTCTGTCCATAGAAACTAAGTGCATCCGCCGCCAGCGTGAATTTTCTCACGTGGAGCAAGTAGCAGCAGATCATTGTACCTGAATTAATTAGCGCAAAAAATTTCATCAATTTCGCAATTAAAATTCATCTCTATCAAGCTAAAAGACGTACAGAGACACCCAATCGAATCAATTGAATACCTATAGTTAATAATATTTGAGAAATTTCACTTTCTTACTCATTTTTTTTGTTGATTTTTTTTCTTTTCTTTATTAATTAATTAAAGAAAAAAATGTGGTTCTTTTTCAAACCGAATACACTTCTTCCTCCAACCATCAACATTTTCTCATCAATTCCATTTCATTCAGAGACATAGCAACAATATTCCATCGTGGATTTCACACACATCAACCACCGATGTAGACAGAAGTGGCAAATCAAATAGAATAATGTCGCACATTCCATTACAAAATGCATTTTAAATAATTTTGGATTTTTTTATCTAAAGAACTTTGTACTGTACTCTATTTTTACAAAAAAAAAATTATTTAGACATCTTTTGTTGAAAAATCAATGAATAATAAATAAAAATATTAGTTGATAACACGAGCGCAATATTTTTTAACTAATTACATAAAATATCAAAGAAATAATGATTGCTTCATAAAGAATAAATTTTTCTCAGAGTTTAGCAGAGTAATTTTCAAAAATAACCGAATCATTTAAGATGTTCCAACAAAATTATCACTAAAACACCAACACAATATAAAGAAAAGTTTAAAGTACGTGACTTTATTACGGCATGTGCGAAAATGTGTACATATAGCAACAAAAAAGAATTTATATCAAAGGAGTCATCATTGTATTAAGTCGCGTGGTAGATTGTTGTATGTCTCATACTCTATCTCCTTTCATTATCTGGGTGCCCCCCTTTGGACGCCTTTACGTCCAACGAGTTTCAAGCATTATCAGACTTTTCACGATAAAAATATGTTGGTACATATATATATTGTATATAATATACCCTATTAATATAGATGTCTACGTTATAATATGGGTGTAATAATTCATTTTGTAATCTTCGCACTGAAATCAATGAAATTTCCCCCCGTGAAAAATCTTTCGAGTCAGTGAGACGCCAAAGTTGAGTTAAAGTGAACCCCAATGCAAGCTCTTTGAATGATTTTCAATGTGACACACACAGAAAGAAAAAAAACGTATAAAAGATAGTCTGAACTGAAACTTTTGTGTGCAGCTTTGGCACACTGCAAATGTCTCACTCGTTGTAGATTTAAGGTTGTAGGAAGAGCCACACTAAACTCAATATTAACTACAACATTATTTATTTTCACACATTTATAAGATAAAATTTCCTCACAATCAGTGCTATTGAATTTCCACAAAAAAAGATTTTTATTGCTCAATTCACGCAGGGTTGCTTTTTCAGGTGGAGTTGTATTGAATTTGAATATTTGTTTAATTTCTTGAATTCTTACGCATAAATAAATTATTTTAAAACCTTTTATACCTAATCATTTAATCTTTAAGAAGTTTTAACGTAAAAAAACAATTTTATATAAATTTTTAGCTGCGAATATGATCCTAAAAGAGTATAAATTTTTAATTTCATTCTTATCAGGAACTTTAAAAGAAAATTTTATTTTTTTTTCTAATGTATTTTCATGTAAGTTTTGATTTTAAAACTCAGGAGTATAGTTGGAATTTAACCAAGAAGGGTGTTATAACCCTTTAAGGTCCGCGATCAATCTAGCAAGCTGATTGCACTAAAAATAATTTTTGGGGGTTCCTTTGTGCTCGAATAAGACATAATAATTCTTTATTCATTCCTACAATTTTTGGCAAAAAAACCCCAACTCAAACCATTAAAAGGTTGCTGCATTAAGAATAGTAATTTTTAACAATTCTTTTAAACTAATTCTAACATTTAACGTTACTTTAAACACCTAAATGCAACCAATTTCATTTCAAAATGCAAGAATCATGCAAAATCCATGTGGCTTGGCACATATTTTTTTTTTCTTACACCCGCCAGTTGGTGTGCACACGATATTTATTTCTTTTTCAGACATAGAATTTGCCTCTGACATTTTATTGTGGTGACAAAAAAAAAGGAAAAAAATGAGTGTCTTTTCTTGTTAGCAAAATATGCAAGAGGAAAAAATCTATGATAAATGATGGCCTTGATTGAGAACAAATTTGTTCCGAACATTAACCACATTCATTCACATTATTGACCACAGAATCAATACAAATTCATTTTACTAGACTCTTTTTTTTCCTCTCCTGGCTACATCGTCTTTTGCAGTGCAATTCACATATATAATAGAGAAGAGAACATTGTCGATTTGAATGGTTAATCCATATATTGGAGAGAGAACAAACAAAAAAAAAGAAGAAATAGGAATAAAAAGTCTAATTGGACAATTTGGATGCAAAAAAGTCATGCCAATTTAGCTCTCTCAGGGAGGAACATACAACACACATGGAAAAATAACTATGCAGAATTGGCTCAGCTATAGCGTGTCTCTGTGCGCATGTTCCAAGTGACTTTGCGAGAGAAAAAGAATATTGGTCAAAAATAGAAAAGATCCACATTTTGATATAACATCTCCCATCATATTATATACACCACTCGTTCTAATATTCTCCCCTCACCATACATATATGTACATAACCCATACTCTCGAGAGAGCTTTATTAATCAGAGTTGTGGGTATGAAAAGAGAAATGCGATTGTGGTAGATGAACGATAAAATAAAGTAATCTAACTAATCTTCCTGATAAATTTGTGGAGTTTTCTGTGTCACACCTATCAGAAAGCAATATTTCACCTTTTTTTTCCTACCTACCCCTTCTTTCACTCTGATAAGAGAGAAAGTGTACAGCACAGAGAGATAACGATGAAATTTGAAAATATAAAAATGGATTTTTGAGCATTTTTTTTGGTGGTTGGAAAGTGCAAGAGAACCGGAAATTAATTTCATCAATTTATTTAATTTTGCCAGAAAGAAATGTACTGGTAAGCTGACCAAGCTTACGAGAGCTGTGTTTCTTTCAGTGTACCAATTTTGTGATAGCAAACTAGAACGCGAATTAAGTTAAATACGCGCAAAGTCGGGAAAAGTGGAAAAGTCATACGCTAAGAAATCTTTAGAAGGCCATATCTCGAGAACGGATCCATAGATTTTCATAATTTTTTTTTGTTTGAAAGGTCTTGAAGTCAGCTATAACATATCGAAAAATGAAAAAAATTTATGTCGCCATTTTCGAAAAATTCGAGTTCGAAATTTTCGAAAACTTTGTTTTCGATTTTAGCGCCTCTTGCGGTCATTTCTCGAAGTTGCAATGTTCTAGACATTTGTAGGGTTTCACGAAACCTTTCATTTGCGCTTGAGTTGATCAAGATCGGACTTGTAGAACCCGAGATGTGACATGCCAACTTTGGAAGGCTATATCTCGAGAACGGATCCATAGATTTTCTTCATTTTTGGCATGAAGCTAGATAATATGGTCAGCTACAACATATCAAAAAATGAAAAAAATTTATGTCGCCGTTTTCGAGATATTCATCGAAAACTATTCGAAAATTTTGTTTTCGATTTTTGGCCCCCTAGCGGTTACTTTTGAAACTTCGGATGTTCTAGAGAGTTGTAGGGTTTGTTGAGATCTTTAATTTGACCCCGGGTTGATCAAAATCGGTCAAGCCGTTTTCGAGTTATGGTCGATTTTCGATGAAAAATTGTGGCGGCCATATTGGCTAAACGGCTTGACCGATTTTCGAAAATGAGGTATCGTTGGAAAGGTATTGATGGCCCCTACAACATATCAAAATTTCAGCTCTCTAGCTATAATAGTGGCTGAGATATAGCGAAAACAAAATTTTGAGGTTATTCAAAATGGCGGACGGGGGGGTGGGGGGGTGGATTTGACCTCATAATCGGATGTCTTCCGGTCGATATTTAAACTTTGCCGTTTACCGCAAGTCTCTATCTATCACCGTTCTCTTGCAACTTAGCGATTGATTCCGGCCGGACGGCCGGCCGGACGGCCGGCCGGAAAAAAAATTTTTTGGCGCATACGTTTTTTGGAATGTGGGGACCCTAATTCGTGCTCATACCAAGTTTGAGACCGATCTGACGACTTTCGATTTTGCTCGGTACACAAAAGCTGTGTCTGAAAGAAACACAGCTAAAAATACAAAGAAAATGCTTTGCGGTTTTTTTTTCATTTCATTCCACACTTACTCTCTTTCTTTAGAGCAGGAAGATGAAAAATTTAATTAAACTCCTCACATTGTTTTAACAATGACATGAAAAAAACCGGGTCCAATTTGCGATTTGATCTCATGATTTTTGGTTGAACAATTAACGCGCTAACCAATTAATCTATTAAGAAAAATATTACTTTTTAAAACGTCTCCGGCTCTAAATAGAAACGTTTCCACGACATTCATTTTCATTTATGTCGCCTAAGTATTTTGAAATTTTGGAAAAGCAGTTAGAACTGAATATAAGATATAAGAATCCAGTAAAAATTATTACTCCGGAATTTATCTAGTCGCCTACAAAGATTAACAATTTAAGACCAAGAGGCTCACGGCTAGTTGACAGCCTAATTGATCCATTCTTTAGTGAGATTTAATATAAATTGAAAATTGAAACACATTTTTTTTATTATTCTTTTTTAAGTTATTATAAAATTAAGTTTATCTCATTTTAAAAGGGAAACAAAGACAATACAAAAAAAGAAAAATGTACTGGTAAGCTGACCAAGCTTACGAGAGCTGTGTTTCTTTCAGTGTACCAATTTTGTGAGAGCAAACTAGAACGCAAATTTATTTAAATACGCGCAAAGTCGGGAAAAGTTGAAAAGTCATCCCCCAAGAAATTTTTAAAACGCCATATCTCGGGAACGGCTCCATAGATTTTCGAGTTTGAGCTATCGTTGGAAAGGTCTTAACCTCAACTATAATATATTAAAATATGAAGTCAATCGATAATAGCATTTTCGAAGTATTCGAGTTCGAAATTTTCGAAAATTTTTATTTTGACTTTATCGCCTCTCGCGGTCATTTCTCGAACTTGCAATGTTCTAGACATTTGTAGGGTTTCTCGAAACCTTTCATTTGCGCTTGAGTTGATCGAAATCGGACTTGTAGAACCCAAGATATGACATGCCAACTTTGGAAGGCTATATCTCGAGAACGGCGACATAGATTTTCTTCATTTTTGGCATGGAGCTAGATAATATAGTCAGCTATAACATATCAAAAAATGAAGCAAATCGATAATGGCGTTTTCGAGATATTAATCGAAAACTCATCGAAAATTTTGTTTTTGATTTTTGGCCCCCTAGCGGTCACTTTTGAAACTTTCGATGTTCTGGAGAGTTGTAGGGTTTGTTGAGATCTTTCATTTGACCCCGGGTTGATCAAAATCGGTCAAGCCGTTTTCGAGTTATGGTCGATTTTCGATGAAAAATTGTGGCAGCCATATTGGCTAAACGGCTTGACCGATTTTCAAAAATGAGATATCGTTGGAAAGGTCTTGATGGCCCCTACAACATATCAAAATTTCAGACCTCTACCTATTATAGGGGCTGAGATATAGCGAAAACAAAATTTTGAGGTTATTCAAAATGGCGGACGGGGGGGTGGGGGGGTGGATTTGACCTCATAATCGGATGTCTTCCGGTCGATAATTAAACTTTGCCGTTGACCGCAAGTCTCTATCTATTACCGTTCTCTTGCAATTTAGCAAAAGGTTCCGGACGGACGGACGGACGGACGGACGGACGGCCGGCCGGCCGGAAAAAATTTTTTGGCGCATACGTTTTTTGGAATGTGGGGACCCTAATTCGTGCTCATCCCAAGTTTGAGCCCGATCTGACGACTTTCGATTTTGCTCGGTACACAAAAGCTGTGTCTGAAAGAAACACAGCTAAAACATCATTTGAACTCCTAAATTTGAATAATTCAATAAAGGAGAACATCAACCGTATAATGGATACCTACTCTAAACTTAATGAAATTCTTTGTGGAAACAAAGGCACAGTTAGTGTAAAGGGACTTACCAGTTCGTCCTTTGCCAGCTTTGCAGTGAACAGCCGCAACATTCTTGGGATCTTCACTTAGAAACTTTTGGACATCATCACAGAATGCTTGAATCAACTGAATTGTTGGTGGATTGTGGTCATTGAATGGATACGATGCAACTCTCTGCAAAATTGAACAAAAGGCTCAATGTGAGTGGAAGAAAATTATGTATGTCTATACCAAACTTGCATACACATTCCCATGATACTTACATGTTGAAATTTACTATAGTCGTACGTTCTTTCGGAACACAAATTGTAGATCTTGTAGAATCCTTTGTGTTTCGATTCAAACAATCGCAGGACATCATCAATGTGATTCCTATAGACAGCCTCAACGAGTTTTTCCGCCGGAAATGCCATTGCAATCAGATTTTTGGTGATATCTGTGTGTGTAAAAAAGGAATATCATGGGCATATGAATTTTGAGGAAAAATGAATGATAAAAATATTTTTTTTTGTATGAAATTACATGACAAATCCAAATTGTATCCATCCTCGGTGTATCTCTTCTTCCTCTTGCTGACAAGCCCCTTAATTGGGTTTCTCATTTTCATATTGGAAATTGTATTTGCCATTTTCCTCCTGCCGCCTTCTTCCTATATAGCTCACAGTTTTTTTCTTCTTTCTTTTCGTTTTGCAGCCCTTCTCGTTTCCTTTTCGCCGTGGCTTGTGTAATGAAAATTGAAGGATTCGACTTTTCTCGTCTTCTTTTCTTCCTTTTTCCTTCAAGGGAGGATTTTCCAGCTCCTTTCACCTTTTGCAAGACAATTTTGCCCTTCTCACCACTTGCACCGCACACACCACGAGCCGAAGGTCAAAAAAAAATTTTTTAGAAGACTACAATATTCCAATCTCTTGCTTCCTTTGCTGTCTTCGAGCACAATCCTCCGGCAAAGTCCCCCCTTACTTCTCTATACTGTTTCTTCCGCGCCTCACCAAAGGAAATTCTTCCACGGTCCTCAATTCTCCGACGTCCTAAGTGCGCCTCCTCCTCGCACAATTAATATTTTCTATGGCCTGTTTGGGAAGAAAAAAGAGAAATGGGAAAAAATATTGTAAAGAGCTTTATTGAAAAATTCCATCATAACACACAATACGAAGAAATCATGGAAAATTTTGCAGGAAGTCATAGAAATTGGCACAAAGGAAGGACTCCGTCGGAAATGCCCTTTTCCTCCAACACATTTTTTTTTCTTTCCCTTTTCGGTATCCCGAAAATTTGTCCTCTCTCCCAAATAGAAAATTCCTCCTTTTTTTCTCTCTCACAATCCCATTTTCTCTCTTCCTCTTACTTTCCACATGACAAAGAAGATAGGCATAAAAATCCATTATAGTGAAAAATAAAATCTTTTAGTTAGAGAGCTTTTCCAAGAATAAATGTTTTATTCTTAAAATAATTTTCCAGGGAAAGAAATATATTTTATTAAGATTTATTCGGAAAAGAGCGAATTTATTCAAAATTTAGATTTCATAAAATTGTTATTTTAATATTTTATTTATTAAAATTTAATTAGAAAAACAAGAATTTAAAAAGATGGAATTATAAAGGAATGAAATATAAAATAAAAAAGGTAATAAAACTCTCACTCTCGATTGAGGATATAAAAATGAGAGAGAAAGAGAATCCTTCTTGTTGAAGAGAAAATAACGAGTGAATTAACTTAAAGTGCGAAAGAAAGAAAATTTATCCTTTTTAAAGGATTTTTTTTCGGGCAAGTCTCTCTTGTAAACACACAATGGCATTTTTCTCTCATCTACAGAGAGGAAAAACGTGCTCATCCCTGGAAAACTCTCTCTTACTCTCTCTCTCTCTATCTTCACAAAATTTTGTGTGCTGTAACGTGCTCACACAAATTCATCCCCATGAAGAGGGAAAGAGATTATAAATATCAAATGCGAGAGAGAGGGACTTTTATTGTTTCCATGAGATTTATGAGAAATTCACCTGTAATGTTATTTCAAGGTCAAAAAAGGAAGCCTCTCACTCTCGGCACCAACATCGTCCCCGAAAATCACCTGAGATACCACATTCAAAAATCCCGGTTTTGTATTTATATAGGTATATGCATGCTATGCTTTGAAAAAAAAAACGAAGGAGCCCTTTGTGGAACATTCCACTCTCATCTCGCACTCTCCCTTTGTTGCAAGTATGTACCAGAGACCCTTTTTCATCGCCTAATATCCTGGCTCGATAGGACGAGCGCAAGAGAGAGGGCAGAGAGAGGCATACAATTAAAAAAATTGCCCTATAAGGGGAGGGAAAGGACAAAGGACTCGAAATGTGCACCCTCCTATGGGGAAAAAAGGGAAAAAATATTTCTTCTTTCTCACTCGGAAATGCCGGCAAACAGCGCGTTAAATGTGCATAAAATACTTTGTAAAATGTATCATAAAAAACTCATAATTTATTACCTACCTCCCATACAGTTTATCATGCAACTTATGGCTACGTTTTCTATATCAAGTAAAATGCAAATTATTGGAAACTTTGTGAAGACAATCTTTCAAAAAAAAATGATTTTTATATTGATACTATAAGAGGTAACACAGCCATTTCGTTTTTCTTAAAACATCTTTTAATTTAGTAAACTCAATTAAAAACAATTTTCTGTGGCTTTTTTTTTATTATCTCACTCTTGAGCAGGTTAGCATTTCTAGAAGACAGAAATTTCTGAAAGATTCTAGCTAATCGTAGATACTTTTTTATGCCTAGAAAACTAGTGCATTATAACCAATTCACACTGGTTCGATTCCCGTAAATAATTACGAAATTGTAAGATGGTTAAACCCTCTTCATCGCCATTCTTTCTAGAATTTTCTATCTCAGCTGTATGAACAAATTTTTGCGATTTAAGTCTATATCCCTTTAATTTATGAACTAATGATTCTATTGATTCTATCAATTGTTATTTTTCATCAAGAAATAGACAAAATTTTCCATGTAAGCGCAGCCAAAAGTGGCGTTTGTAATCCATATTTTTTGTGTAAAATGTAAAAATTTCCCACAGCCGGCAAATGAGAGAGATGAAGGTGGCGCTGGTGCTAGGGTGAGAAGCGGCGCCGTCGAGGGCCAGAGAGAATGTGAGAGAATGAGTGTTGCCGGCGCAGCCCTTTTCCAAGCCTTCCTCGCACTTCCTCTCCCACTTTCCGGCATGGCTACGTGCGACCGCTCTCGTGCTCTCCTCAGCGCCCCAAACCGAAATAATTTTGAAAGGCGAAACAATTTATTTTTAAATATTATTTCAATCAAAATTGATTAAATTTTAAACTCATTATGACTACGGATATAGAAAAGACGAAGTAACCAATGAGAATGTTTTGCGAGAATATTTATTAGCCAATCACAGAGCTTTTAGAGTGAATGAAATTAAGTTTGATTTGGGTTCAATACTTATTTGGATAAAGTAGATCTGAGAGAATAGAATGAAATCTAATGGAAATATTAGCGATAACCCAACACTACTGATGGGTCAAACTCACTAAAGAGCCTGTTTTATATCATAAAGATATTTGAATTTCTAAGACAAAGGGCCTTACAAAGACTAAAGCCAAATTTTCTAAAATTCCCATCAGTAGCCTAAATTACTTGCTAATATAGGATCTTATTCATACAGCCGACATTTCTCTATTAACTCAGATAAACTTCCTTTCTAAAGATAGGACCTTCAGTGGTGGAGTACAAAAGGGCTGCTTACAATTATTGAATTATTTCTTTGTGCAATGTACAACAGGATAAACGCAATAGTTAGTGCCATAACTCTGATTCCATCAGCAATGATTTAATAAGAAATCTCCTAAAAAAAACAAAAATCTAAAAATCTACCTAAAAAGATAACAAAATTTTCTACAAATGAAACGAAATCCTCTGTATCTAGGTACGGCTTAGGACTCTACTCCGAATCACTTTTCCTCTCCATTTCCCCCGAAGAGTGGTGGAATTTTGAGGAGAAGAGATGCACTCGCCAAAGTGAGTGTAGTAGTGAGAACGACTCTCTCGCCCGTGGGAACAAAGGAATTTTTTTATCCAAAGGATCAGGCGATTTTGGGAGGAATTTTCTCTATGCCCTCCGAAGACCTTTCTTTGTGGGTGGATAAAGAAAAACTCGCGGGGAAATGGAACTGAGGGAAAATGCAAATTGTGGAAAATTATTTTATGGCAAAGGGGACTTACACATAAATTTGCAGGGCTGTCAGAATCCCCACGTTCTTGGTCAATTTGGTTGGATCGATATGAATTCCGGGTGGTCCATTGCAAGACATTTATGTGGCATCCTGACTGGTCATAGATCCCTTTTGTGAAAATCACCTTTTCTGCCCACTTTCCATGTACTTCCCTCACTTAGGGAACACCCCCACTGTGGACTTCCGGTTGACCGTCTATGGTGATTTTCAACTCGGGAAAATACCCACAAAATTTTACACGAATTTTCTCACTTTTTCTCCATCACGCACCTTTTCACTTGGTCCCACCGTCTTTCCTTCACGGAATCACTGATTTATTTGTCTTTAAAGAAATTATTCTCACAGAGTTTTTCTGTCTTTTCCGGGAGCCATACAGCACAAGTAAAAATTTTCCTTCTGAGGGGACGACAAGGGATGAAATCACTGGATGCGATTAAAATGTATAGAAGCAATTTGAGGAAATTGTCGAGGGTTGCTCTCTTCGCACTCTCTCCCCAATTCTCTCTCGCTCTCTTATAAAAAAAAACGCACCAACACATGCACACCGAAGGTTACATCGATATTTATGGGGATTTTTTAACAATTTTTTCACACCAAAATGCACGGAATTCCAACAAATCCACCCACCCTGTAATGTCGGGGATGCTTTAGTGATAAAATGCACCCTCTTGAGGAAATTTATCCGTCAAAATTTTAACCCCGGAAGATTTTTTTTTTAAATGCACCCACCAACACAACTACGTGAGAACGGGGATGACACCGGAGAGGGGGGAAAGGAGAAGTCGAATCACATTTCATCACTTTTTTGTTTATGCCATCTCTCTTACACAAGGGTCAATAGGCACAAGAGTAAGTGAGATGGCACTATTTGAAAATGTCAATGAGACTTTTTACCCATAAAGCATTAAAATTTGGATTGAATGCACTTTACGAAGCTTCCAAAAATACTAATAAAAAATAATTTAAGTAAATGAAGGTTCATTAAAAAAAATTTGAACATATTTTATGGGTTTTTTTAAATTAAAAAAAAAAAATATGAGACTTTTAATTTATGCGATGAAAAACGTTAAGTCCAAATAAAAATCCTGTCGGAGTAAAAGAGCTTCGAGAGAGAGAGAGAGAGAGAGATCCCAAAATGTCAAAGTGAGAAAATGAACGAGAGAAAGAGAGAGACAAGTAGTTTCGGATTCAATGGCGACACTTTCTCAAGTCTAATATTCAGGCACATCTAATGTACGAGAAAATCCTAAAATTACCCTTTTGACGATGCTAAAGGATTCCTCAGGACATATTCGGTACACGTAGAGTGGGAAAGTTGGTGAAAATGGGAAAATTCAACGCATAAAATCACATTTTTCTCTACACCACTCTCGAGAGCTTCTCTCCAACACACGCGCGCACCACTAAAAAAACCGAAGAGCGAGAGAGCAACGGGAGAGAGGAGAGGGGAAGAACTTTTTTTATTCGACGTCTTTTCTTCCTTACATCCAATTTTTTTTCCAAGCACCACACTCTTGTCCACCGAAACACGCGCCAACGTGCACTTTTTCACCTTGTCAACTGCTAATCACGCACTAAATTGCTATCACAATCATAATCGAGTTGTACTATGATTTTTCATGCCGATTTATTTCACGAGCGAAGCCACACAATGGCAACTTTTGTGGTGCAGAATGTCAAAAAAAATCGCATGAAACGCACGTTTTCTCCCAGGGTCGACATGAAATACATGTTTCATTAGTTTCATCGTGTTATATGCCTCAAAAGTTGAGAATGAGATGGCATGAGGAAAAACATCTTCATCTCGCTCTGCGTTTTGTGGTGTTGAGTGTGGAACGTGTGGAATTTACACCTACATGCGCATGTTGTGGAAAAAAACATTAAAAAAATTAATTTTCCACATTTTCCATGAAAAAAATCATTTTTGGGGTTCCAAAAGTTGCCGGAAATGCTCAGGAGGGCCCCAAGTATTTTCAGTAAAAATTTGGGGGCGCAACTCGCCGGATTTTTTCCGGATTTGCACGACTTTTTCTGGCGCGGATTTTGAATGTTTTAAACTGGGGACACCAATCGACGCGGCGTCGCTTCCTGGACACGAAAACCTTATTTTTCCGTGAAAAGGAGTTCATGCACGGGTATATGAAAGATGATCCTCTGTCGCAGAACAATTTTAACCCATTTCATTCTGTAGAGGATCCAAAAACATTGAAGAATCGCGAGAGAAACTTCCCAAAATCCACTGGGATCACATCGAAAAGCGCAAATAAAAATTGCCAAAAAATTCAAATATTGCGACGCCATTTGACATTTTTATCCCTAAAAAACACATTTTCCTGCATTAGGCACTAAATCTGGCATAAAAATGCATAAAGTCCTTTTTATTTTCATTAAAAACACATTTTCCTGCATTAGACACTAAATCTGGCATAAAAATGCATAAAGTCCTTTTTATTTTCATTAAAAACACATTTTCCTGCATTAGACACTAAATCTGGCATAAAAATGCATAAAGTCCTTTTTATTTTCATTAAAAACACATTTTCCTGCATTTGGCACTAAATCTGGCATAAAAATGCATAAAGTCCTTTTTATTTTCATTAAAAACACATTTTCCTGCATTTGGCACTAAATCTGGCATAAAAATGCATAAAGTCCTTTTTATTTTCATTTCACTTCGGGATACTTCGGCTTCGTGCCCTTCGTCCACTCGGGGACGGTACTTCGGATCCCACTTCGGCTCCTGTCGATGACAGGGTGGGCTCGAAGTTGGCTGACTCTCGCTCGGCTAATGCTCGGCTTCCGCTTGGCTCTCGTTCGGCTCTGAAGCACGAGAGTGTGCCCGAATTTTAGTTGGATTTTATTTAGTACTCTATGCGTTGATATGCCACTGCTTTAGTGCCAAATGCAGGAAAATGTGTTTTTAATGAAAATAAAAAGGACTTTATGCATTTTTATGCCAGATTTAGTGCCAAATGCAGGAAAATGTGTTTTTAATGAAAATAAAAAGGACTTTATGCATTTTTATGCCAGATTTAGTGCCAAATGCAGGAAAATGTGTTTTTAATGAAAATAAAAAGGACTTTATGCATTTTTATGCCAGATTTAGTGCCAAATGCAGGAAAATGTGTTTTTAATGAAAATAAAAAGGACTTTATGCATTTTTATGCCAGATTTAGTGTCTAATGCAGGAAAATGTGTTTTTAATGAAAATAAAAAGGACTTTATGCATTTTTATGCCAGATTTAGTGTCTAATGCAGGAAAATGTGTTTTTAATGAAAATAAAAAGGACTTTATGCATTTTTATGCCAGATTTAGTGCCAAATGCAGGAAAATGTGTTTTTTAGGGATAAAAATGTCAAATGGCGTCGCAATATTTGAATTTTTTGGCAATTTTTATTTGCGCTTTTCGATGTGATCCCAGTGGATTTTGGGAAGTTTCTCTCGCGATTCTTCAATGTTTTTGGATCCTCTACAGGATGAAATGGGTTAAAATTGTTCTGCGACAGAGGATCATCTTTCATATACCCGTGCATGAACTCCTTTGTCGGAAAACACGAGAAAATTGCGAAAAACTGAATGTGTGAGGGAGACGGATAGCGGTGACATGCATCCATCTCTTTTTCTCCAACAAAATGTACCAAAAAGGGCGCCAAATTCAAAAAGTAGTCAAAAAAACATGAAAATTATATGGGGGCGCTACGGAGGGGGGCTCTGGGGAGAAAATGAATGTCATTGGTGATAATCGCCTGGTGCCAGTGGTCTCTTTACCAAATTTCATCGCGATCGGACATAGTGTATAGCTGTACAGACACGAAATCCTTTATTTATTATGAATAAGAATAGCGCATTTTAGCAAAAGAATTCAGTAGATCTTCCATGGAAATAGCCGGTGGTTCTGCTGTCTTTGCCACACCTCCGGCATTGTCAAAATCATCCATAAGCTCACGAATCCGGTAGACGGAAGCATGACGACACAGTTCACGCAAATCACTTCCGGAAAATCCCGTCGTGAGCTTGGCTAAGCGATTGAAGTCCACATCTTTAGTTATGGACTCCGTGGACAGGATAAGACGTAGAATGCGACCACGCTGTTCCTCAGAGGGTAGTCCAATGTGAAATTGTGCTGGCATTCGACGTAGGATGGCCTTGTCGAGATCCTGTGGTCGATTTGTGGCACCCATTACAATAACTATCGAATCGGATTCAGTGCTAAGCCCATCCCAGAGAGCCATAAATTGTGTCTTCATCATGGCTGTAGCTTCGTGGTCATTGACATTTCGTGATCGCAAGAAGGATTCAATCTCATCGATAAAGATGATACATGGTTGAAGTTTCTCAGCCAGTGTAAACACAGCCGAAGCAAGCTTCTGAGACTCACCATACCACTTGTCCGTCAGCATGGCTACATCTAAATTGATAAAGCGCATTCCAGCCTCCTTGGCGGTTGCCTTGGCAATCAAGGTCTTTCCACATCCTGGTGGCCCATGGAGGAGTACTCCCTTTGGTGCTTGATAAAGCTGCGATTTATGAAACATACTACGGTAGTGGATGGGAAGGACAACACTCTCGCGCAGTTCCCGGATCACCGTATCGAGCCCCGCAATGTCCTTCCATGTGACTGTAATGTCTTCCGGGACAACTAAGTGACTTGCAATGACCAATTCATATTCGGAGAAGGAATTGGAATCCACAGAGACCCCCTCGAGTTTCTTCAACCTGCAATATTACGGAGAAATATTAGTAACTAAGAGTTGACTTTATAAATAGATTTGGGGTGAAAATACCTTCTTAGCTGGTGCTCTGCCCGACTTTTGGCCTTCTTTTTGCTCTGTTTCGTAGGATCCAGGGCATTCATTAGGTATTTAAGGGAGAAAAATGTGACCAGGGATGCAATTCCCACACGCATCAGCAGCTGAATCACTTCATTTCGCGACAAGTCATGCCCAGACATCATATTCCGTTTACTCTCACCACTTTTTCACAGGTTTTCCCTTTGTTTTTTCCGCGTGGAAAACTCGAAAACGCGTTTTCCTTCTTCTCTGCTGCCAAAATTTCACGTTTTATGTTTCACACTTTTCTTTATGTGCCGAACAGAGCGGGTTTTTTTCTTCGCGCAACTGCGCATGAGTTATTTTGACATTTGACTGTATTTTTTTTGACAGAAACATAACCTCTAATTTTTTTCTTTACATTTTTGTCTAAAATTTTCTTCTTTTGTTAAAAGATTTCGTCTGATTTTTGATTGTTTTACCTTTTTTTGTTAATTTTATTAAAGAAAAATATTTTCTTTGCCTTCCAGCAGAATTTAAAAGCTTATAAGGAGCTCTATGATTGGCTAGATACTTCAATCAAATCGTTCGCTCATTGGTTTATCTTTCGCACACACTTCGTACCGGCGGAGCCACAGTGCAATTTCTTTTAACCCTTTCGTGTTTTTTGGGTATACACTGAATCCAAATGTGAAACATTTCATTTTTCAAATTATTTATGAATTTAATTGTTTTTCTATGTTCAAATGCATCAAATTCACGCAAAAGGCTCCAAAGGCGACGACGTTCTAACTGAGAAGTCCTCTGAAAACATCCACAGAATAAATATCTTGATAAAAGAGCGCATATTTCAATGTTTTTATGTTTCACGTTGAACGCGAAAGGGTTAATTGATAGTAGGTACTTATTCACCCCAGTAATGATACCAACAATTTCACAATCTGCCTGATGCAATTGGAAGAAAAAATATTATAAATTAATGAAAAATATTCAAAAGACTCATAAATGAAATTGAATTTCACAATTTATTCTCAAATGTCTGAGATATTAGTTACAATATTCATGTAATTTTTATGTAACAAAAATGACACAAAATCATCCAAAATTACGTGATTCCGTGAGACTAGCGCTCTACGAGGGCCAAAGAAAATCTCCCTATAATCCTGATGAATTTTTTTTATTATTGTGATTTGCTCGATGCTTGGCACCGTCTCTGCGTCAGGAAGACCTGTGTGGATTTAATCCTTGGACTGCATGAACTTGATGAGGTCAATAACACGATTGGAATACCCATACTCATTGTCATACCACGAGATGAGCTTCACAAAGTTATCATTTAGGGAAATACCAGCTGCGGCATCGAAAATGGAGGAGTGGTTGTCACCGATAAAGTCAGAGGATACAACTTCCTCTTCGGTGTAGCCAAGAATACCGCTGAGGGGTCCATTTGCAGCCTCGCGAACTTTAGCCTTGATGGCATCATACGATGCCGGCTTGCCAAGACGCACCGTAAGATCAACTACGGAAACATTTGGCACTGGCACACGGAATGCCATGCCGGTGAGCTTGCCATTGAGGGCAGGGATGACTTTGCCAACAGCTTTAGCGGCACCCGTGGCAGCAGGAATGATGTTCTGCTGAGCACCACGTCCATCACGCCACAGCTTACCAGATGGGCCGTCAACGGTCTTCTGGGTTGCCGTGGTGGCATGAACGGTCGTCATCAAGCCCTCAACGATCTCAAAGTTGTCATGAATCACCTTAGCCAGTGGGGCGAGGCAATTGGTTGTGCATGATGCGTTGGAAACAATCTTGAGATCAGGGGTGTACGCGTCCAGATTCACACCAACAACAAACATGGGAGCATCGGCACTAGGAGCCGAGATGACGACCTTCTTGGCGCCACCCTTCAAGTGAGCCGATGCCTTGTCGATGGTCGTGAAGACACCTGTGGATTCCACAACGTACTCAGCTCCAGCACTGGCCCAGTTAATGGTGGATGGGTCACGTTCGCAGAAGACAGTGATGGCCTGGCCATTGACAACGAGCTTGCCATTCTCAGCAGCAACGGTTCCCTTGAAGCGTCCATGGGTAGAGTCAAACTTGAACATGTACACCATGTAGTCCAGACCGATGAAGGGATCATTGACAGCCACAACTTGGGCGCCCTTCTCGATGGCAGCACGGAGAACCAAACGACCAATACGGCCGAATCCGTTGATTCCGATCTTGGACATTTTCTTCAGATATTCTGTAAAGAAAAGATTTTCTTTTTTAGAGATCACGCTCTTTTACGGTTCAGACACGAGTAGATAAGAAACATTTATGCTTTTTCTCGTTTCTGGGGGCTTGGCAAGGGAGCTGCGGGAAAAAAAACTATATGAGATAATCAAATTCTCATGCCAATTTTATAGACTTGTTTTTTTCTTTGATCTCGGGATCAAGGGAGGTGCTTGATAAGTCAAAGGGAGTTCAACTACATATCGTTTTGTAACCAACTGTTTTCTCTTATTCAACAGCTGATCTGTAGGTTTTTTTTAGCTCTGAACGTGTTAGATTTTAATAAAAATTCTTTTTCTTTTTGACTTAGAATTTTTGGAAAAAATAATTCGAATTGGATTTTTTATTGATATTTGATCATGGAGTCTTATTGGTAACTTCTAAGAGTTAAATGATGAAATATTCTGGATGAACTTTGCACCAAAGATTTCATCATAAATTTTTTTCTTCATGTTCATTTCAACAAGAATCTTTTCGCTGCATTTCTACAATTTCAATGAGAAATGAATTAACAATAAAAAAAATTCCAATGGAATTTTAGTGTAAAAGTTCCTTTGAACAATTTAAACTTCAAGCAAAAATTTATTTTTAATTTTTCAATAAGAAATTAACAAAAAAACTTAATTTTTCTTAGGAGAAGAAAATTATTGAAATGATTGGAACGATTGGAAAAATTGCAAGAAAATTAATATTTCCTTTCACACCTTTCACGTTGTTTGATTGGAAAATTCCACTACTACTCAACCCATTGATTCCATGGAACTTTTTTCCAGTAAAATCACTAAAATAGTGATCAAATTATGTATTTCCTGTTACTTTTCCGGTCCACCCGGAGGCATTTGGCCACTTTTTCACGAGAGCCTCTGCGTGCAAACAAGCTGAAGGTCGCTCTGAGGTCAAATGCGGCGTCTCGTTTTTCTGGGTCAAGGAATGGCCCTTTTGGTCCACAGAACCCGTGATTACGTAATATGAGTTCCAGAGGGAATGTAGATGAAGCTGGGAGTTACAGGAAGGGGACAAAATCAATAAGGATGTTGGTGGAAAAATCCGCAAATGTTACGAAATTCTCAGTTTTTTGGGAACATTTTTGGATTTTCAGCCCAATTTAAAGGGTTTCGTCTTGATTTCTTGAGCAAGGACGTGGGTAATTGGTTTTGAAGGAGTCCTGAGAATTTCCTGGAGGACAATTTGAAGGTGAAATGGGTGGAAATGGCGACTGCACAAAAGTGGGTGCACCGAACACGTCAGAAGCAATTTTCACGCACTTTTTCCGAACAAACTTGAATAATTTCCACTTTTACGGGGAAATGGGAAGTCCAGGAGGAAATTTTGAGGATATTCACTCACCTTTAGTTATTCAGGAGTACAGGAAAAGCGTGAAAATCCCACGACTGGATGCGATGAGAGCTTGAAAACGAATGAGATTCAAGGGCAACGGAGCTTTCGAGGAACCTCTTCTTGATGAGCTTTCATTCAGCATTTTACGACACATGCTAATACACGGCGACGATTTTTCGACTTCTTCGAATTAGCTTTTAAAAACTTTTGCAGTTGCGTGTTATCAATTTTCTACTAAACTCGCATTTTTTGTTATTTCTGAGACTCGTTTGTTTTGCTTTTCCGACTTCTCTATGTACTAATGTGTAAAATCGCTGAAAAATTCGTGAAAATTGCAAATAAAATCTTTGTAAACATTATGTTTGAATTTTAGCGCGCAATTTGTGTTCAAAAAGCTTTCTCGCAAGAGGGCTCTGCAGTAGAGGAAAAAAAAGAAAAATTAACCCATTTTTCGGCGGAGCACGTGGAAAATTTTCCTTTCTTGCGAAAATCGCCATCAAGTGCGGGTGCAGCCGGTGCAGTTGAGTGCAAAAATGAATGCGGAAAAGTTAAAGAAGCTCCAGAGTCAGGTGCGGATTGGCGGGAAGGGAACACCGAGGAGGAAGAAAAAGGTAGTGCATCAGAATGCGGCGACGGATGATAAGAAGTTGCAGTCATCGCTGAAAAAACTCGCCGTGAATACAATTCCGGGTATTGAGGAGGTCAATATGATCAAGAATGATGGGACCGTGATCCATTTCAACAATCCCAAGGCACAGGCATCCCTTGCAGCCAATACCTTCATTGAAACCGCTGAAGTGACTCAATTGGCTCAAACAGCTACACCGGCAGTAGCCCCAGCAGCTTCCGCTGAGGCTGTCAAATCTGAAAAATCCCCCGAAGCTCCTCCGAGTGTTCCTGCACAACAACCGGAAAGTGCGCCCAAGGAATCTGCTGCACCAGAAAAACCGCCACAGCCGACTCAGGAGCCGCCCAAAGAGCAACCAAAACCAGAGGAGAAGAAACCTACTCCTGAAGCACAAAAGCAGAGCTCACCAGATACTCAGAAGGCTGCTGTTGTGGCACCAGAGGAGATGAAAGCTCCTCCAGCAGCTATGGTTGCTCAACAACCACCAGCTGCACAACCAGCACCGGCTGTAGTTCCGGAGACTCCAAAGACTCCTGAAGCTCCCAAACCCGTTTCATATGCTCAAGCAGCTGCTAAACCAGCTGACGTTGCGGCACAAGCTCCTCAGACACAGCAGGCTCCAGCTCCAGCTGCTCCGGTAGCCCAGAAGCCTGCTGAAGCTGCACCGTCTACCCCTGATGCTCAGAAAAGTCCAGTTGCAGCTCCAGCAACTCCAAAGGACTCTACTCCAGTAAAGGAAATTCAGAAACCCGTACAGGAGGTTCAGAAACCAACTCAAGATGTCCCAAAATCTGTTCCGGATGAACAGAAAGCAGCTCAAAAGGCACAAAAGCCAGGCTCAGATGCACAGAAACCAGCTCAAAAGGCTCAGAAAGGTAAACCTGATGCACAAAAGTCAATTCCGGAAGCTCAAAAAGCTGCGGTAGCTCAAAAGCCTGCTGAAGCACCAAAAACTACTGTAGAATCTCCGAAACCTGCTCCGGAAACCCCCAAACCTAGTCAAGAAGCACCGAAACCTAGTCAGGAAGCTCTAAAACCAACTCAGGAAGCTCCGAAAGCAGCTGTGGAACCTCAGAAACCCACTCCGGAAACTCCGAAATCTAGTCAGGAAGCTCCGAAATCTGCTGAAGTTCCGAAAACGGCAACTGAATCAAAGAAACCCTCTCCGGAACCCCAGAAAACTGCACCAGAAGCTCCGAAACTAGCTGCAGAAGCCCCGAAAACCGCTCCGGAAGCACAGAAACCAGCTGCAGAACCCCCAAAACTAGCACCAGCGGCTGTAGAACCTCCAAAACCTACTCCGGAAGCACAGAAACCTACTCCGGAAGCACAGAAACCTACTCCGGAAGCTCCGAAACCAGCTGCAGAGCAACAAAATCAAGCTAAGGAATCTCCAAAACCAACTAGCGAATCTCCAAAGGAAGCAATACAGCCGTCCAATGAGGAAAAGAAGGATACCACACCACCTAATGCTGCAGTTGAGGTTGCTAAAGCTCCTGTAGCAACTCCACCCGCACAGCCCCCTGCAGCTGCTCCCCCAAGTGCCCCTGAAGCCGCCCCTGTGGCTGAAACCAAAGAATCTCCTTCAGCTGAGGGTGCTGGTGCCAAACAGGGAGGAAAGCAGGCAAAGAAGGGTGGTGGTGGTGGTGCAAAGAAGGAATCTCCACCACAAGGAGCTCCCGAAGCTAAGAAGCCAGATGAGAAGAAGGATGTAAAGAAGGACGCAGCCCCCAAAAAGGGGAATGAACCAAAGAAAGCAACTCCGGGACCTTCTGCGGAGCCCCCCAAGAAGACTGATGAGGGCCCGAAGAAGCAACCAGCAGAGGGAAAGAAGTCCGAGTCCCCAAAGAAGGAGGCAAAGCCAAAGGATGCCCCAAAGAAGGCACCAAAGCCCTAGTCAGCGCAAAATACTAATTTTTGTGTTCCTGCTAACAAAAAGCGTTTTTTGGACTGTTATATCACTAACTTCGTAGGTGATTTTAATCGATTTTAGTCAATGAGATTTCTCAGAAAAATACTCAAAGATTTCTTTTGAAAAAAACTAACCCAAAGCCTGAATTTGCCAATGTATTATCCTATTTGTAATCGATTTATTGAAATACAAAATAAAGTAATCGAATAAAAAACGTCTTAGAACTTTGGAAAATAAATAAAAAGATTTTTTTCCCAAAAAAAATTAAGAATTTCGTTTAATTTTGGCAGTTTATAATTCAAATCATGAAACATGGCTGAAATGTTTCTTGGAAAAATGTTTCATTGTGGGGATTTAAAACTGTCAAAGTAGGGTGCGTTGTAGAAAAAACGGTTGCTCTGAGAAAGTCCTCCCAAAAAATCCAGTTTTCCCTGCAATTTTCCCTACCAATTTCCCTAAAATTTGTTTCAAAGTGTAGTGAAATCGTACATTTCATAGTAGGCATTGGAAAATTTTACTTTTCTCAGAGGGAAAGGTGAGAAAATTGCCAAATTGTGTCTCGCTTGCTTGGCGTGGGATTGAAATTCAAGGAAATGGAATTAAATTTTTTTCACAGAAAAAGGACGTAAAAATGTCTGAGAATCCTGTGGATCTCTCCATCCTGGCATTATTTGATGATCTAACACGATGCACATCAGTTTTGACTGATGGAGCGTCGGATGAGGTATTCCTGGCTTTCGTGCAATCATATCAGGATATCAAGCGTGCCTATTGCCATGGCAATGAGGAGATTCGGCGCCTCCAGCAGGAACTCGATGAGGCCCTCACGACAATTTCAAATTTGGAGACAAAGCTCAACAATGCCCGCCGTCTGCACGACCTTGAAAATCGTATGAGGAAGAGGGCGGAGAATGAACGAGATGATCTTGAGCGAAAGATGCGCATCTGCCGGGATCTCCTGTGGAAGGATGGGGAGGCACGTGACGATGAAACTCGCAGCAAGCTGGCCTTCTTAAACTCTCCACGTCGCCGACGTTCCTTCTTCGGTGAGCACACAATTGATGAGGAGGAACCTGGACCACTGGGATTTGGGAATACAACGGGATCCCTTCTATCGGACATGTCGGTGACCGTGTCCGAGGAGGACTTTCTCGATAATCACCGGGAGAAGGGGCAGAAGAGGACAAAGTCCGTGAGATCAGATGCCAGTACATCACTTGGGAAACGCTTCCGACCCAGCTCAGACGCCAGGCGTCGTAGCTCTCATCGTACCATGGAAGTAGATGCCACGGATAAGATTGTGGCCTCAACAAAGGTCACCGTGCCCCAGGGAGACGGACCCATTGTGGCGGAGTCCGTAATTGAGGCAAGGCCTCAAGATGAGGAGCATGAGGAGGAGCAGCAGCAGAGATTTTTCACACCCAAGAAAGGGTAAGATTGGGGTGCTGGGAAAGGATTCCCATGGATTTTCTAACGGGAATTTACATTGTAGGAAATCTCCATCGCGTCGCGTAAAGCCAATGGCACCGAGTGCACCGCCAATGGAGGATCTGACATCTCTGGAGGAGCCTGAATTGGCCAAGGGATCAGCTAGGAAGGATCACGAGGAAGTTGTGTACGCCACAGTGCATAAGCAGGCAACACCAACAAGTGTCCATCGTCAGCATCATTTCACGCCTCGAACTCATTTCGGTGGCGACGTATGTGCCGGCTGTGGGAAGAAGATTCGCTTTGGAACGTCCGCCAGTAAGTGCCGGGATTGCCGTATTGTCATCCACACGGGCTGCACGTCAACATTCTCCATGTGCTGTGTGCCTCCTGTGGCAGGAGGACGCGATGGGAAGGCAACAATCCAGCACCGTACCCCCGCACAGGGTCCCATGGTGCCACCCTTGATTGTCTACTGCGTCAGTGAGATTGAGGCACGCGGCTTAACGGAAGTTGGCATTTATCGCGTTTCCGGATCGGAGAAGGAAGTCAAGGCGCTAAAGGAGAAATTCCTGCGCGGCAAGGGTGTGCCACAGATCAATAATGTGGACGTCCATGTGCTCTGTGGCACCGTTAAGGATTTCCTGCGCTCCCTTCCTGAGCCCCTAATGCCACGTGCTCAGTGGAATGACTTCTGCAACGCCATCCAGAATCCGTCACCAGAGAGGGCTCAGCGGGAGCTATTTGATGCCATTGAGAACATGCCACAGGCCAATCGTGACACTCTGGCCTTCCTCATTCAGCACTTCCAGCGCATTGCCCAAGTGCCACAGGTGAAGATGCCCATTGGGAATATTGCCAAAATCTTTGCCCCCACAATTGTCGGGACATCCCATAGTGATGTCAGCAATCATCATGCCGTCTTGGCGCAAATTAACATTCAAGTGGAGATTCTCGAAGCCCTCCTGGGCATACCCACGGACTACTGGATGCGTTTCGTCATGTACGATTCTGGGTCAACTGATGAAACACCCAAGCAGACACCCTCAAAGTATGCCGTAACCCCCATCCGGAAGCCACGTGAGAAGAAATACTACGATACACCACCCTTCTACCCAAAGAAGAAGTGAAAATGCGCACAAAAGAAACCTCCACAACATTTTCTTCCTCATTCTCCTTCTGTATTTTGTCGCGAGTCTTACAAAAATTTTCATTTTTTTAACAAATCATCATTTGCGGAGAAGAGAACAAGAAAAAGAATATCATCCAACACACCTGACTCCACCCCCTTCAGGCAAATTTGTACGCATAATCAATGCTGGAATCCACATGATTCTCTTCTGCGGGATTTGTGGGGCAAACAGTTGGTCGGCACGTGGTGTCCAGGTGCGAATCGAGATGCCCAAGGAGACTGCTGAAGCTGTAGTCGTGCATATTCTCCTCCAGCCACTTGCTGTCGCTCCCCTCGCGCACAATCCTCATTGGGCTCATGGGTGGAGTAGCCGATGGGATGAAACCTGCAATTTTAATTAACATAATTTGTGAATTGTCAAAATTTTATCTTTTATCCATTCTTTTATTCAACCACTAATTTGTTTAAAAACATCTTCGCGACATTTTAATTATATTTTATTTTATTTTAACCATTTTAGATACTCTCATTTTATATATTTTGTATAATGCTTTGTAACTTACTCGTTTTTCTTATTAATAAATGAATTAATAAAGGAATTTTGACTTTTTTTTATTTTAATCAGAAAGAAAATTAATGTGGAAGAGCTTCACAAAGGAGATTATTCAACTCAATATGAACCAAAAACTCAGGGAACACTCGGATCGAAATAATTACAAAACATAATTGTAAAAATATAAAAAGGAGATTTTTTATTATATCGTTATTAAAAACGTCAAACGTTTAAAAGAATGTGAAAAAAAGTTTAAAAAAGTCGTTGAAAATTAGAGAACAAAATATAACATTAGAAACGAAAAAAGAGAAAAATGTTGAAAAGAATGTTGTTAGAAAAAAATACGAAACGTTTAAAAGGTTACGTCAAACTTGAGGAATGTCAAATATTTCAAGAGAAACGTCAAAATAAATATGTCAAATTGATTTTAAAAAAAACTAGATGTTAAAAAATTAAATCAAAAGGTCATAAGGTAAATAAATGTTAAACGTTTGAAACGAAATGTCAATGCTTAGAGAATATACATCAAAAGCTTAGAAAATGAATGTCACGTTAGAAAGTAAACGTCAAATGGTCAAACTTTAAAAAAGCCATCTTTTTAAATGAGAGACGTTACAAATATCAAACGTTAAATTACTGTCAAATATAATAATTGATAAATGTTTGAAGAATCTCAAATTAGATAGTCTAGCTCTGGAATGGCTCAATTTTAATGAAAAGAAATTAATTTTTTTAGAGGCTATATTTTATTTCTTTTTTATTTTGTTCCTGTCTCTTTCAATGAATTCTAAATATTGTATGTAGTAGATTCTGATAAAAATCTTTTCTAACTGAAAAGTTGTTGTAAGATTTTGACAGATGGATGTTTTTTTTTTAAATCGTTCTATTGTCGTTCTTAGAACGATTTTGTTCAGGAAAATAGTCAGAAAGATCTCTGAAGAGGCCTGGAAAAGTAATTTTCATTCAAAAATCCGATTAACCCTTTAAGGTTTATTGGGTCACGAAGACCCAAAGGCTCAATTTTGAAAATGTTTCATTTTGTATAGTTATTTTATGAACATTGAGTCCAAATTAGTGCAAGACTATGTCTTTACAATCCCTGATCATTTTATGATCACAAAAGGATATCCCCAAGGATTCACAGGATCAGGAAGGACGAAGAACTGAAATTTTTGTGTTGGGATTTTTTGCCAAAAATGTCTTATTTGAGCTCAAAAGAACCCACAAAAATTATTTTTAGTTCAATCAGCTCGCTAGATTGAACACGGACCTTAAAGGGTTAAAGACAGAAATAAAATGTCAAAATCCTATAAGATTTTTCCCAGAATACCAAAAATCTTATAACTGACAAATTGTAAGAAAAGAAAAGATTTATATCAAAATCCTCCCCATTATTTAAAATAAATTTAAAATTCACAGAAAAATGGACAAAAACGAAAACTTACCATCCCCCATAAGGCGGCTGTCGTCATTATCACCGAAACGAAGTGAAGGCAGTGAAAGTTCCATTATGCTCCTGATTGCAGGATTGTCCTCAATATTAAATTCCTCCTCTTCCTCATCATTTGACTCCTGCTTTAGCATTTTTTCCTCAACTGTATTCACTTCCAGCACATCATCACCCTTCCTGGCAGGAAGATCTTCTGATTTAACAACAGAAGATGTTTCTGATTGCATTTTAGACACCCTCATGAGACTCTTTGTTGTCACCGTGGCCGTCGGGGCGGAACTCCTGGGTGTATTTGTGAATTTTGTTCGTGAAACTGATGGGGGTGGTGGTGAGGATGGTTCCTCATAGTCCACCGAGGCAGTGACATAGCTTGGCTTAACACCCGGCTGCAGCGGTAGAATTCGCTGCACAACCACCTGACGCGACGGGAAAGCACTACTCCGATGGGAACGTGGCTTTAGCCAGCGAAAGGCTCGATTGTTGCGCATCACATTGACGTATCTGTATGAATCGGGATAGTTACGTGGTGGTGCGATGGGGTGCTTAAAGAGAGCACCATCATTTGTGAAAAGTTTCGGTTCAGTTTCGCGAATTTTAAAGCTTTTGTCGCATATGTGACCACAACTACATGTTGTACGTCGACGTCCAGTCTTATCCATCATACTGGAGATTAGTAGCAATTGACTGAGTCTCCTTCCCAGGAGACTTTCAGTCTCCTTATTCCCCGGAAGACTTGGCTTCTCCGTAAGCAACTTATTGAAATCTTCCGTCTCCGGAAGTTCCATCTTCACTGGAATTGCTGAATGAATCTCTCCTGAGGTAGATGTTGCTTCTTCACCTATTGTGCTTTCACTGGATTCCACCTGAAGAGAAGAAACAGACAGAGAAATAATCAAACAAACAAAATCATAAAATTTTTAATAAAATATTTTACCTTTGGCGGTGGATCCACCCATCGGTATTCGAGAGTGAGCTTAAAGTCACTGCCAAACATCACGTAGAGATCTCCAAAAGTCAAATCACATACATTATTAACAGTCCATCCTTCCTTAATCTTCCTGATCACTTCCTCGCTGATCAGAGGCTTGAAGGATTTCTTTGTGTTCTGATTTGTCGGTGTGTCCCTCCGTTGATTCCATTTTGGCTCCCTCTTCTTCTTTGAACTCTCCCCTGTGACCTTTACTGGTCCCACTGATCCTGCTGTGGACACTTCAGGCTCAATCTTCGGCGGAGATTCCTCCACAATTGATTTCTCCTCCGGAACTTCCTGCAGATCTATCAATGGCTGTATATTTGAGTCTTGATTGTTCGTTATGGCAGAAAAATCAATTGTTTGAATACTAATCTGCGGCGGAGCTGTTTCAAGGGAATCCGCCGACGTTGACGTGTGCTGAGCAGCACGTCCCTTCTTCGTATCCGGTGACTTATTATCACTTCCACTGTCATGCCTCTGACGCTTCTGTGCTCGTATGAAATCACGATGTGTGTGCCATTTCTCCGGAAGTAGCGTCTCCCCGCGCACTGTGGCCCCAATACGCTCCTCATAGGAATTGAGGCAGATGTTGTAGCTACTGCTGAATTCCGTGAGATTCACCATTGGCCGGTGGATGACCGTCTTTGTGGGTGGTGCAAAACACAGAAGCTTCTCGGCATTCATCAACTCCTCACGTAGCTCATTTCGCTGATGCATCTGCATGAGGCGGCACGTCTTGGACTTGGATCCACTGCTGTGGCACTGAGTTGAAGCCCGTGCTGCAATACGCACCTCCTGGGTGCGCCATTTATTCTGCAAAAACTTCAGTACACTCATCACGCGCCGCTGAAGTGGCACGGATGTCCTTATTCGAGGATTCTGCGCAATACTCTGCACCCGACCCCATGATTCCATTGTGGCCGGTACGAGGAAGACCTCAACACGATGGGGTAGTTTTATCTCCTCCTGCCATTCCTCGAGCTGATTAAGCTTCCGCAAGGCACGGCAGGAGGGTGTTTTTATACGGATATTCTTGCCTTTCTCCCGAATTGTCACGTAGCCACGGTAGACGAGATCACGCAGCTTCATGCAGGCCTTCTCATTGACAACAATCAACTTCCTGCGCATTTCTCCGTAATTTATCAACGCATACAACTCCTGGGCATACTTCCGGACGTCTGTAAGTTAAATGAGAATTTTGCATTTTGAATTTATTCTGAATGTTATCAGAATCAGATTTTCCATCTCATAAAGGTAATCAATTTAACCCTTGTCTCCCCTATTAAGCTTAAAAGATCGTGTTGACCAAATAAATATCGCTCAATAAACAAACTTCTGTCGAACAGAACAAACAATTTCCTGCAAGCTACGTGCATTATTCTCTTCTTAAGTCTGCAGATAAATTTTTAATGATTCATTCAGAATTTATCTTTCTGCTTTAACTAAAAATACCCACCACAATTTTCTTGATAAAAAAGCAAATTGTTATTCTTTCTCGCTATCAAGGAGAGAGATATTGGCGGGAATTTCATTGCAAAAGCCCCCATGGATTTTCATTGCCAATGAGTCTTGCAATTTGTGATAGAGCAAACATTCTTTATGGAGGTAAGATAAGTCTGGATGACTCCAAATGCGGGATAGAACAAAAAAACTCTCGTGCACATAAAATGGAGCACCCGGCGGTGGAATATAAAATTATTCAACACGCAGAGCAAATTAAAAAATAAATAAATGAAATGCATGGAATTTCTGCTCGGATGGATGCGAGTAGCTTTCTTTGCGCATTCCCTTTGTCTGACCAAACAAAGAACATCCCTGAGGGATGATCTCACAGCAAAAATTCTGGAGATGCAAACACAAGGAAAAGTATTTTGTGGCAATTTGGACTCACCGTCTGAGAATTTGAGGTACTTGGAGATCTTGTGGAAGGTCTGGTAGTAGAGCTGTCGCACCTGACCAGCTTTATATATGGGCTGCTCCAGGGGTTGTCTCCGTTTTAATTTGTGATTCATGAAATGTGTGATGGCATCAAAGTCCCGCCCGTACTCATTGAGCCCTTCGAAGAAGATATTCCTCTCGGTGTTGCTCCACACGATAGGCCTCGAAATCCTCGGCGGAGGATTTGCTGGCTTCGGAGGTACTGCATCATCCTTTGTTTTTTCCTTCCTATCCGGTGGTGGAGGAGTCGGAGGTCGGGCTGTGTCCATGCGCATCTTCTGTATTACCCTAGCACTGGTTCTCACGGCATGTCCACTGTCTGGCCCACCACTCGGGGAGAATGTCACACTGCCCAGCAATTCTCCAGCCGTCTCTGGAAGATTCTGCAATGCATCACAAATATTTTGTCAATAAACCATTCGACATTGATAAATTCAAAGCACCATCTGTGGATTACCTCAATCTGTAGGAGATAGTTATAGTTGGAGGGTGTGGGGCGGATCTTCATGCCATTGACTGCCTTTGCAGAATCCTCTATTGTACTACCCTCACTTTTCTTCTCTTTGTCTCCCGCATCTATTGATGAGGATGCCTCCTTCTTTGCCGTCTCTGCACCTGCCCGCATTTTCCCAAGATTTTCCGCTATATCCCACAAATCCTACATGCACACAGAATCCACAGATTAGCAATAAAATTATTTAATTTTTGCACAACATGGCGACGGAGAAAAATTCTCGCGACGCATTTTCGTGCATTCTTAAGGAAAACTTCTCATACGAATTGCATCAATGTTTCCCACCGGATTGCCACAGGACACGTTGGAAATTAAAGTGGGGCCCCTGCACAATGTACCCCATCGTCAAATTATTCTTCCTGCACCGGGAAAATGGGGAAAATTAATAAATTTTCTTCCCATTTAGAATTGTTTTGAGATGGCGGACTTGGCATCATTTCTCTTTTGGACCAACTTTCAACACAACATTTCTGGGGCAATCTTCGGGGGGAAAACGCGAAAAACCGCACTAAAAGGTTGGCAAGCAACATACCTCGGGAAAATGCACATTTAAATGCGCGATAATCAACCAAAATCAACACTTAAATTAGCATAAATAGAGCAATAAATTAAACACCACCAAAATCGTTCCAACTTCTGGGACACTGTTTTTTTTTGTACAAAACGTCGTACTCAAATTCGGAGTACTCACTTTACGACGTATGGCGTAAAATATTATTCAAATTCTTTACATACAACAACGTAAGGTGTAAGAAATTTCCTGATATTTTACATTTCGATTTTTTTCTTCACATTTTGTGGCGAAAATCTAGAAAAATTTTAAAACTTTCGCAGCACATCTTATAAAGCTGAAAAGTTTGTCTGTCTGTCTGTGGCACATGAACTCCTCCGAAACGGCTAGGCCGATCTTGATAAAAAATTGGTATGGGGGTAGGGGGGGTCAATACGAGTTGCAAGCGCTATGTGGGATTCCGCCCCAACTCCTCTTTATAGCGCCCCCACAGAAAGAAAATGATTTTCTACCTGCTGAAGGGTTAGATAACCGTTTTTTATTATTTTAAAAATTTTTTCGAGCTACCGTATTATTCATCCCCCCTACTAATATACACTCCTCTTTTATAGCTTAACCTGCTGGCCGCCAAGACCTTGGAGCTTCCTTAGAGCGCCAAGGTGGGGTCGTTGAACGACCCCAAGAAGGAAGTCGATTTTCTCATAAACTATAAAACCGGGAACTGTCGGGTCACTACCTTTAGACTCCTTATATAGTCCTTTTGTCCCTTGCATCACAAATTCGCCACCCGGAAACACGCAGAAGAAGATATTAGGGAAAAACATTTTTCACTCATTTTTCACACTTTCTTCGTGAGAAATTTGCCACGAAGTTGACCGCAACTGCTATTTTTTTTCACTACTTCCCCACATTCCCCTCACTTCCCGCACCGTGATAAATGACAATATTTCTCGAATATTCTTTATTGTTTTGCACATTTATATGCTTCTAATTATGTTTTATGTTGTTTATGTTACTTATTCGCGATAATTCTGACACTGAGATGGTAAAGTGAGAAAGTAAACACAACCCTTCAACCCCCTTCAACCATATGATTTATGATGTGACTAACTTCATTCTAAGAAATTTTCCGCAGCATGGCCGTTACACCAATTTTTGAATTCCCTTCTTCTACATTTTCCTTAATAACTTTTCTTGTGGTGGACGGATTGAGCTGAAATTTTTACACAACCTCCTCAGATAACCAAAGAACTTATTTCCAAAAGATGGGAATGGTATCTTTTATATTTATTAAGTTATAGCACGAAATATAGGGCTGGGGTCGTTCAACGACCCCGCTTGGCGGCCTAGAGGTTAAAATGGAGTTTGCTCACAAGTGATTGAGGGCTCGGGTTGACTAGTAAAGTAATAAAAGGGATGAAACTAAAAATAACAAGGAAAAAAGGAGGTTTATAAACAAAAAAAATCAAATTAATAAAAAATACAGGATTTGATCTTTTACTTCCTCGACTTCTTCAATCTGGCCAGTCTTTCTTCGATTCACGTGGCATCCTGTTTTTTCTCGCAATTTTCTCTGGTTCTCTTTCATAACGAAGCTGGGAACTGCAGCTCACCTATGCGAAGTTACTAAAGTTGGCAATTTCTCTCCCTCAGCTTGCAAAAGGACGACAGTTTCCGCCCGTATATTGATTCGTCCAAATGTTGAAAATGTGTTACAATTCGAAAAAAAAATTCTTTTCCGACAAAGTATAATTTCCCGAAAACTTGTTTGTTTTGATTTTCGGCTTGAATGTTAGTTTAAATGTAAAAATTCAGCTAATTACCGCTTACGTCTTACTAAACTTAAATTGAGACACGTCGGCCTTCTATAACATTACTAATATAAACTTACTTTATTTTCTTCAGAATTCCACGTGAGCTCCCCTAATTTTTGCACATCAGCGCCGTTCTGTGGCCAAATTTTAACAAAAAAAAAACGGGAAAAATTGCAAAATTCAAATGAAAAAACGTTGAAAATAAAAAGAAATCTGGAATTTGGAGCTCAAAATATAATTAAAATCAAAATTATAACTGTTAGAGCTACAGCCAGCCATATGAGGAGGCATGTTTTCTTCTTTAGCGTCTTAATTTTCAATTCACGTGCTTTGCCTAAATTTTCTCCACCTTTCTCAACGTTGATCCCCGTTTGTTGAGCATGGAATTCGATGACTTGGATTCTGGCGCTCTGAAATAAAATTATTAATGATTTAATTCTTAATTTTATCTTTTAAAAATGTCTTGCATAACACACCTGTTCCATTACAAGAGTTGATATCCTCAAAAACATATCTCTGACCTCTACGAGGGATTTTTCAATCTTCTCCAGCTCAATTTGTCGCTGCGTGATATCCTGCAGCTGCCTGCGCGCCAATTCAGTCTCTTGTACAATCTGTGAAATTTTTATTTAATAATTAATATTTCTGATTCATTTTAAGTTCCTAAAATCACCCTACATTTGCCACAAAGAGCGATGTCTTTCGCTCGGTGATTAAACTCTCAATCTCCTCCTCATCGGCAGAAGCATTGACTGGAAAAATGTAAGAAATTTTATAGAAATCCTACCATTAAAAAAATACAAAAATGCTACCTATCCTGGCTTGCTTCTTCAGCATCCTCTTAATCCTCTCCTCATACTCCACGAGAAAAGCCTCATGCTCATTCCATGCATCTATAAATTCCTCCCGAACAAAATGAAAATGGTAGCGTTTTATTCGGGAAATGGCTTTAAAATCATCCTTGAAGGGTAGTGTGGCTTCCAGCTTCTTCATCTTGTTGTAGACATTCTGGCAGAGGAGCATGTTTGCCTCTCGGCGTTCCTCAAACTCTTCAGTTGCCCCCGGAGGTGTGGGAATGCGATTTGCAATTTCATTCTCCAGCTTCTTCATGGATTTTGTATTACCACGAATTTCTTGGACAATCCGGCGGGCATCTGCAAACTTAATCCATTGCCATTAGCACAATTTGCTTTCAATTAGCACGAAATATTATTTGGCAATATAAACAAGGGGCTAGTAAGTTTTCTATTGAGAGTGTTTTAAAATTTCTTTTTAAGGATTTTGAGGATTCAAGATTTATTTTAATTATTGAAAAATTATAATTTTTTGTTAGGCCAACAGTGAAAATTCTGTTTTGTGGATCAAAACTGAAACTTTTAATTAAATTGCTCTAAATCCAGGGCCTCAAATGGAGTCAGGAGTGTCAGTAATAACTATTTCTGAAAGATCCTGTTTAAATTACAATACAATTAAAAATTTCTCGATTAGTTTGGTAGCTGTAGGTAATCCCACAAAATCTAAAAATTATTTTCTCAATCCACAAATCAGAGATCATTCCTGTGACATCTGAAAATTCCTATCACATGACTTTAATGATCACGAGACAATTTTATAGAATTAATTAATTTTGTTAACTCTCAATTAGATTTAAATCCACGAGATTAATTTGCAGGAAAAACTTATTATTAGCCCCTAAAGAAGAGCTTCTTCACCATTATTATTTTTCTACCTCATTCAACACACTCTCAATATCATTCTCGAGGTTTGTTGTCACTTCAATATCTAATCCAATGTCGTCATCGTCGCGATAAGGTGAATTCTGCAAAAGAGATTGCTCATGGATGAAAAAAATCACCCAACTGTTGCCCCCAATTTGTCACCCACTCACAGATTTTAACTCATGCAGGCGATCCCGCACCATTCTTCACAGCCTCAATGGCTTTCTCACTTTTCTTCTTGAAATAAAATTAAAAAACTCTTCTTTTCACTCAATTCGAGTGAAAACTGCGTGTGTGCCTATCTTTGGCTATCTCGCAGCGCGAACAGATAAATACTGCCTGAAATTTCATATCTCGGGAAGTGTCTTTAATGAATTCGTGCATACCACAGGGTGCTCCGCCTCGTCTATTGATTTGTTTGACACCAATTCAATAGATTGGCGCGGAAAGTGCGAGTGGTCGCAATTTGTGCATTCTCTGTCCAATTTATCTCAATTGAAGCTCCCGCAAATGGGCATGCCTCTTCGCAGTCCTTAGCGGGCAGTCAGATGTGTCTCTTTTTCTGCCTGCAGAATATTTAAATTGCTGCCGGATGAGGAGTCCCTCTGTGCGTGTCTATACCACCCACGTTGATGACCACATGAAAAATTTGAATGGGAAATGAGACAATAAAAAATGCAAAATTGTGTAATTTGCAGAATATCCTCTCATTTATCGCCAATTTGCGGATATAAATGGAAATAGAAGAATATAGAAATTTTTAAGTGATGCGCTGAAAAGGATTTGTTGATAAGTTTGCTGGTGATCCTTGAGAGGAAGTTTGAAGATTTAAGAGGTAATAGAAGTAAAGGATTTTTAATGAATTATATAGAAATTCAAGGATTCACAGCAATATTTTTTAGAAGATCATAAAACCTTTCTTGAAAAAAAAATTTTTTTTTTCTAAATAATTTCAAGTTCCACAAAAGCTCTCTTGAATAAGGAAATGTTTGAGGATCAACCAAGAATTCTTAGGTCATGCAATTTCTGAGATATCTTGAAGTTAAGTTTTTTTAATTGCTGAATAGGTCAATGAAAATTAAGCCAATTCAATCAAAACCATTTTCTTTGATGATTGAACATGATTTCCATAGTTTTCACAAATTTTCATTAAAATCGGTCCAATAGATTAGAAAAAAAAATCCTGCATTTTATTAAATAAGTAATTTTGTGAAGATTTAGTTTATGCTTAAATTTTTAAAAGAATTAAAATATGGATTATGCTTCTCATGCTCCACGCTTCAAAATTTTGTTGCACAGTGTATCAATGATAAAGATTTAAATATCCTGAAACATTTGATGAAAAAAGATTATATTTTCCTTTGATTTAGAAGACTTGGGAAGTAAAAAAGAGCAGCAGAGGAGTTTCTCCTTGAATATTATAAAGATGCTAGAGATGTGTTGCAAAATTTCCAGTTGATACATTTTGATTCAAAGAAGACCCATTGAGAAAAAAAAATCTCTTTTCTAGCCAAAAACACCAGATAATTTAGTAGTTCAACATACTAGATATTTTACTTTACACATTTGCATTAATGATGAGCATCCGTGGCAGAAGGTTTCCCATAGGTCTTCTCCCACCATTCAACATATTCCTTCTTGCGTTGCTCACGTCTGGCAAAGTATTCTGGATACTGGGCTTTCTCGAGTGGATGCCAATAGTCAAGGACCCAATCAGGTGGGATAACTTCACGTTCATACGCACATCCTCCTGGACTGCCGGCAACTGCAAATCACACGAAATTGAAGATGATTGATAGGGAATGGATGAGAGGAAAAACTTACATTTCTTCGGCTGGTAGTGTTGCTTCTCGAACAATTCTTGTTCTCCAGCTGCAAGCATGTCTCTTGCCACTCTCATATCGAGAACATCTCGGTTTTTGTCAAATCTAGCACGTAGCAGGGTGGCGTGGTAGCGGAAGATGTGTCTGGAAAAGTAGAGTAGATGGCAAAACGAAAAATTGTTTTGATTCCCAACATCCATTACATAAGCCAACATTGCCAAATTCCCCCGAATTATGTGCTTACCTCCTATCGTACCAAGATTCCAAATTCCTCAGGGATCTCTTGTAGAGACTTTGCACCTTTCTTGTGTGCGAGAGGAGGCCCGAGGGCAGTGATCCTGCCATTTTTTCCTAGGAAATTCAGTACCAAAATATAGCCTGAAATTTTTCTCAGCTGCGAAAGTGTCAAAAATCAGCGACAGCAGCGCCAACTCAATGAGGTGGGAAAAATAGAACAGAGGAATTTAAAAAAAAAGCTGATATGTAATTAATTTTTTTATTTGTTTTGTAATTTGTCCACGATTTCTGAAATATCTCGTAAGTTTTTCTTCAGAGAACTTGTGTCCATACCTTCCCCCAAAGCTTCCTGCAATATGGCATGGAGTGCGTTCTCCGTGTTAAACGCAGGCTCTAGTTGCAAAAATGCTTCATTGATTTTGTTCACTTCCTGGAGTAGAGCAATGTTCTCCTCAAATTGCTTTTTCTTCTCTTCAAATTGCTCTCTCAGCTCCTTTTCATCCGCCTCTGTGTACTGAGGATTTCGTATGTCGTGCATTTGATTTTCCGGCAATAAAACATACGGAGGTATCGTTAGATGCCTATCGATGGCTTCGTTCAATTTTTGGAACTTCCTATCTATGATTTTTTGCATATTTCCCATAATTTTCTCCCTCTTTACCTCCAGTTTGTTCTTTAGAGTTGTGTCTGTAACATTTTTGTTCTTCAGCGATAAAAATATTTTATTCATTGCGTTGTTTATTTCGTGCTTTATCATTTCTTTCGCTGCAAAGTTAAAAGAATTTGTTGAGTTTGTTTTTGTAGCAATTTTTGCTTTATATTTTACTCACTATCGAATTTTAATTGCTCCAGGGGGAATCCGTAGTGTTGGATTTCATACTCTTCCTTTGCACTGGACATTTTAGAAGACAATAATCCGAGAATTTTCACGTTTTCTGTTTTTGTTTGTTTTGATTTGAAAGGAAAAAATTCAAAACTGACTGACCATGACTGACAGCATGAATCATCGGCTGCGTCATCAATTCTCGAATGTGTCGTGGTCGTGAGCTAGGAAAATATGACAGTTGTCGATGCAGTCGACGAAATGTCAAAAGCTTCAAAACGAAAATAAAGAAGACCTTTAATTTTTTTTCCGTGAAGAAATGCAAGAAAATGTGGATATTTTTGAGAAAATTGTGAGTATGATGAATTAGGGAAACTCTTAAATTCTTTGTAAATTGATATCTTTGGTTTTTACGTTCTTTTTCCAGTACTGGCCAGTTATTTATCCCACTGGGAATCACACAGTGCTCTACAATGTTCCAATAGTACAGCAAAATCAGCCCCCAATACCTCGGAGGGGCACTCCAAAGTGGGATTCTAATCATGTCCGGATGCCATGTAGTTCAATGAGTCAGTATCCTCTGAGGAAGGTGAGAAAAGGAACTTCAGTAGATTAGATTAAGATGTTATCATTAAATCTTGGATGCTTCCTTTGCAGTCTGATGGGACATCTGAAGTTGTAAATAGGTGGGATCTCATTAAAACAGCTCTTCAGCCACCAATAAATTCAAGCAGGGAATTGGAGACGGCAATTTTGTCGTACAACAGCAAATACGCCAAGACATGGTCATTCCGAGGACTCCACAAACTCTTTGCGGACGAAGATGATTCTGAGGCTTTCTTCACCGTACTTCTGCCTAAAATTATGGCACTAGCTCTGCAGTTGCCCCACCTGATTCCCAGTGGAATTCCCCTGCTGAAGCAGGGACAGAATCACTCAATTAGCCTAAGTCAGGAACAAATTGCCTGCCTCCTGGCCAATGCCTTCCTTTGCACATTCCCACGGAGGAATACATCAAAGTGGGAATCGGAATATGGGAATTATCCTGATATTAATTTCAACAGGCTCTTTGGGTCCACGGAGAATCGGTGCCTGGAAAAGATAAAGTGCATCTGTCACTACTTCAAACGTGTCGTGGGGAAGATGCCAACGGGGGTCGTTACATTCTCTCGTCGTTTCGTCGATCCACGATATTTGCCGCGCTGGGATGAATCCACGGCAACTTTTCATGGCATTCGCGTGGAAGTCCGGACCGATGGGACGATTGAGGAGGACGGCAGGGGGCTACTGCAGGTAGATTTCGCCAATAAATTCGTCGGGGGTGGCGTCCTCGCATCAGGCTGTGTTCAGGAGGAAATTCGCTTTGTCATCTGCCCCGAATTACTCATATCGCGCCTCTTTACGGAAGTTCTCGACCGCACGGAGGCTCTGCATGTGATTGGAGTTGAACAATTCAGTGAGTACTCGGGGTATGCTGGGAGTTTCGAGTGGAAGGGAGATTTTATCGATAACACCCCACGAGATGGATGTGGGCGTCGGAAGTGTCACATTGTGGCCATCGATGCACTCCACTTTGCCGAGGAGGCGCAACAGTACCAGGCAAAGCTCATGATTCGAGAGCTCAATAAGGCCTACGTGGGCTTTCTACCGCCAGAAAGGGGGAAACCCATTGCGGCGGTTGCTTCGGGGAATTGGGGATGTGGTGCCTTCAATGGGGACAGCAAGCTAAAGTCCCTGCTACAGATTATGGTATGCACGCTCACACGGAGAGATCTTGTCTACTTCACATTCGGCGATGCTGCCCTAAAGAGCAATATTGACGACTTATTTAGCTTCCTCGTGGAGCATCAGCTCACCGTCCAACAAATCTGGCGAACTCTCTGTGAATTCAGTCGCAAGAAACTCCCCGGGTACACCCTGTACGACTATATCTATCAGAAATTTCGCAATCCGACACCTGTGCAAAGCGCCCAGACGTCTCAATTCTCCCCTGGATCGTCACACAGTACCCCAAGCCCAGATTCAGATGATCACAGTCCATCGCTCGTTGATTGCCTAGATGACTACTACACCCGGGAGAATCCAAACAAAAAGAAACCCCCACCTATGGTCGTTAGCATCATCCCACCCCCAAAGACACAGCCCAAGATTGTGGATTTCTTTAAGAAACTTTAGAAATTTTTACTTTTACTTCATTTCTTTTTATTCTCGAAGGGAACAAAAAATTATATATCAAATTATAAAAGTTCTCCTTTCCCTTCACTTCCGCTCCGAGCCGTGAATATGCTGGAGAACAACATCAATTTGATTTTTTGCAAACTTGGGCAGGGATGTACCTCCGGGGGATGAATACATTTTCTTGCTAATCGACGATGTCCTACAAAGAAAAAAATAATTGAAAAAAAATCTTTATTCAATTGAAATGGGGAAGCAAAGGGGCACCCGGAAAATGGAAAGAAGGATGTTTCTCAGGGAGAAATCCATTCAATTTCATTTTGCAATCCATTATTATATCCTCCAAATATTTAATCCCAATTATAAAAGTCACTGTATTTAATGTATTTTTGTAAATAAATAGAAAACGTACTCTCGTTGAGGAAATTAGAGTTTTTTTTTTTCAAACACCGAGTGCCATTAAAAAAATAAATTAAATTGATAAAAAAAGAAGGCCCAATATTTACTCACAAATTCTTGGAGTTCACCGCCGATGTTTTGTACTTGAGACTAATTTTTGGCTTTATTGCTGACTTCTTGCTGTCCTCACTTTCCTGCGGGGAAGCAACTTCAGGCACTTGAACAGGCAACGTCTTGGCAGTAGCTGCCTTCTTTGGGGAAGTCTTGCGCGTGGCGTAGCTCCTCTTTTGTGGGCGTACTTCGTGAATATTCACAGCATCACACAGACTCAATTGGAATCGTGAAGAATCCTCCAGGACAACCTTCATGAACATTGCATCGGCATTGAAATCATTGTGATGAAAATCTCGAGGCTTAACAGAGGGATCGTGCTGCATCTCAATGACTTTATTCGTCGTCACGAGAGTTAGTTCTTCTTCATCATCGGAGTCTTCAATTTCACCTTCTTCCACAGTCGGAAGCGTCACAGGAACATTCGCAGGAATTGACACAGAAGCTACAGGAAGATCAGACTTTGGGGCTGCCTGAAGCTCAGCAGGAGGCTTTACGCTGCTCTCTATGGATGCTTCATCAGCTTCCACTTTCGATGACGACGATTCTTCCAACATAGCCAGGATGGATACATTTGCCCCACTATCACAACTTGGGTTTTCAGTCTGATCTTTCGGAGGCTTTTTCAGTGATTCAGGACTAGATTCATCACCTGAGGAATATCCAAAGACTTCACGGTAGTATGAGGTTTTTGTGGGATTTTGTACTTTTTTGGGGATTGTGTAACCTGTTAGGGAGGAAGAACTTTTGGCAGCGTCTTGTGAATCATCCTTTTTCACTTGATCCTTGTTATTGTTCTTTTTGTTATCATTTTCCTGATCTTTCTTCTTGGACGCGTCATTCTGCTGCTTCTTGTCAAGGATATGTTTTTCCTGAGATTTTCGTTCTTGGGACTTTCGTACTTGCGATTTTCGATCTTGAGATTTTCGTTCTTGGGACTTTCGTTCCTGGGACTTTCGTTCCTGGGATTTCCGTTCTTGGGACTTTCGTTCTTGAGATTTCCGTTCCTGGGATTTTCGTTCCTGTGATTTCCGCTCCTGAGTTTTCCTTTCATGATCCTTTCGTTCCTTCTCTTTCTGATCCGCTTCCCTTCGTTCTCTCTCTTTCTGTTCTTGTTCAATCCTTTCCTGCTCTTTTCGTTCCCGTTCCTTCTTTTCTCGTTCTTTACGCTCCTGATCCTTTCTCTCCTGCTCTTTTCGTTCTTTATCTTTCTTTTCCTGCTCTTTTCGTTCTTTATCCTTCCTCTCTTGCTCTCGCTTTTCCCATTCTTTCCTTTCCTGCTCCAACTTTTGCTGCTCTTTACGTTCCTGTTCGATTCGCTCCTGTTGTTTCCTCTCCTGTTCTCGCTTCTCATGTTCCATTCGTTCCTGTTCTAGCTTTTCCTGCTCTTTCTTTTCCATTACTAGCTTCTGATTGGCAACTTCGGATGCCTTCTGGGCACTTTCAAGTCTTGATTTCCTCTTTTGTGCCAATCTTGCGCACTTCCTCGGGGTTGTGGGCTTCTTAGGACTCACCTTGGCTTTTGTAGTTCGAGCATTTCTTGCAGCTGCGGTACGTTTTGGTGCTGTCTTGACTACTCCTGACTTATTAGCAGCAGTCTTACCTGTACCCGCTTTCTGATCCTCTTTCATCTTCTCCACAATTCGCAAGCGCTTCTTTTCGAGATCACTAATTAGCTTCATCTTTTGACAAACGTCATTAGGAAGTTTTTCCTCAGGCTTTTGCACTTCCTGGGGAGCCTCATGTTCCTGGGGTATCTTAACTTCCACCTTTGATTCCTGAACACCCTCATCTAGGATCTTCTTGGGTGTCATCCAATTCCGCAGTGGGAATCGTATTTCACCAGAATCATTTATTAGCTGATTCGTTTTTGGTGGATCTTCCGGAGACACCCAATTCTGATCTTTTTCTTCATCATATGAAGATGATGTATCCGATGAAGATGATGAGCTGCTATCTGACGACGATGACTCACTACTTGATGATGAGTCCGATGACATTTCCTGATCCCCCGTTAAGTCTGGTCCAAACACAAAGTTATAATGCAGATCTGTTGTTGCCTCTGTGAAGGATTTAACACGCTCCAGGACTGCAGGATTGTCCACTTTAATAGGTGTCTTTGCAATGAAAATAACTTGTTGTCCTGTCTCTTCGGCCCTCTCACTTTCAGCACGATTCCTGCGCGTTGCCTTGATTAGATTCTCAATTTTCTGATCCGTATCTTCAGATTCGTCGGGTTTATAGTACGAACTACTCGAGGAGTAGTCTGTGGGACGATTGCATGGTCCAATTTGTGGACTCTCCCGCTCTGGAGTGACTTTGAGGCCAGGCGTAATGGGGAAGAGTGGCGTTGTTAATTCCGGAAGCTTAATCTCACTCTCTGGTAGACTTCCAAAGGGTGCCTTGATGGCGGGTGTCCAATTGGGTATGAGGAATCTCGGTGTTGCGGGGAATTGTGCCAAAAGTTCATCCTTGAATGGTGTTTCCAACAATGCAGACAAGCTGAAGATCTTTTCTGCACTCTTTTCAGGTGCTTGAGGTTCCGGGAAAAGGTTCTGTACCCCTGGTGCTCTATCGGCTACTTCCGTGGCAACATCTATGGTCATCACAGGTTCCTCTTGACCTACACGTTCCTCATCTTCTGCAGTCTTTTGATCAACTTTGGGAGACACTTCGACTTTCTTTGGTGCCTGCACCTCCGTTGTTTTCTCAACAATATCCCTCTTGGGCGCTTCAGGGGTTTCTTCCTTCCGTTCCTCCACGTGTGATTGCTCCTTCTTACCACTCCTGAGTGCATCCTCCAGCATTTGAGCCTTTATATCGAGTCCCGTGGGTTTCTTCTTCTTCACTGTCTTTGCATTTTTCTTCAGCATTTTCGTTTCAGTCTCCCTTTCACGCTCTAGAGCCCTGAGATGTTGATCCCATTGATGGGATTTCGCTGATTCCCTCAGTAACATCCATTCACGCATCTTTTCATCGGATTTGCTTTCCGGAGGTGGATCCGGATGGGAATTTGATAGAATTCGTGCACACTCCTTCGCACTCTTCCTCACGTGTGGTGTTTTAGAGGCATCCACACAAGCTGGTGCAGCTACAATGGGGCTTGATGTATCTGTCTGTAGTTTCCCGCTGGGTGTATTGAAATTCAGCACCCGGACATGGGAATGAATCCGACGGGGCGTAGATTGGCTTTTGATACTAATAATGGGCTTTTCGGTGTTCTTTGGCGTGGACTCCTTCATTTCATTCAAGGTGGGGGGATATGTACCATCTTCCTGGACAACTGGTAAATCAACAATCTGCCCCATTTGTCCACAGTTCTCCCCATCCGGGAGTTGCAGGAAGGGAAAATTCACAATGGACTGATTTGTTGGAACAAATTCTGGCATAATTAGTTGATTTTGCACTGTATTGGTGGCATCTTGGTCCTTGGGCAGAGTCTGGAGAATTAGGAAATTGGAAAATCCCGTTGAGGGGATAAAGAAGGGATTCCCGGGAAACATGGTTTGTGTTGGCATCACAGGCTCAGTTTCCACTGTAACTTTCTCATCGGAAATTATATTTATTTTTTTCTTCTGTCCCTTCTTCTCTGTATGCACATCCGTGTAGATTTCTGGCTTTTTGATGTGTTTCCGTAGTCTCTGTTTCAGTGGAATTGGTGGTTCCTCCACTTTCTGAGCCGGTGGCTCTGCCTGTGATGAGTGAGGTACATTCTCCACAACTGGCTGTGGCTGCCGGAATATTCTATTCTCGGGAATACTTGAGGTACTTGTGTCTGGCCGTGGGGATGGCTGTATTGGGGACGTCTTCTGTTCACTACCCTTCTGTCCGGGAACCAATTCATTGAACTCATTGAGCACATATGATGGCGATCGGGATGAATGTGTGTACCGGGATTTTTTAGCTTCATTCTCACAGTCGGACACATCGGAGGAATTATTGAGAACAATAAAGGAATCTCTGACGCTTGAGTAGCGCCTCTTTGTTGGTCGACTCTTCTTCGCACTCTGAATAGCGAGAATTCTCTTTAGACTCTGCGTCAGCGATGTATTGGCATCTTGAATACCATTCTGTTGATTGTAAAGTGATACTGGAAGAGAGAAAAGAAACAATCAGACTCAGCAAATTCCACGAGATGCCCAATGAGACCAACCTAGGCGTTTGCTTTCGTGAAAGTCCTGAATGATGTGAATCAAATTCAGCAAATCTCTGGGTTTGTAGCCATTCTGTAGCATATGGTAGTCTTCTTGCAAGTACTGATTGGTCTTTGCAAACTCCAGGTACACCGTTTCCGGACTCTCATTGATGTGATATCCTATTTTGGGGGAATCAACAAAAAAAATCTTGCACCTTAGTAAGTTTCCTTCCCACACTCTCATGGCCGTTTCTTACCCAAAACCAAGCGTGCAATGTCTGAATTTCGCACTGCATCTGTTAATTTACTCCTAACTGGGACTTCCATTGGGATTTCACGGTAAATTGGGCATTAAAACTCACTGAAAACACAATTAGAATAGAAAGATAAACGCAGCCAAACAAAATTGCTGTCAAACTTGTGAAAACGAGATTTTTTTGGCGCTCTTTCTTCGGCCTTACACGCAGCTGTCATCGGGTGTCAATGTTCGGGTGGAGTCGGAGAAAATTAAATGGCGTTGGGTGAAAAAAGGTCTCTGTAGTTTTTGTGCAAAAATTCTCAGTGAAAATCACTCTGTCGCCCAAAAGTGATGTGTAATTTGTAAATTCATCCCCCACACTAGGTAAGGGTGATATTTTTTCAAAGAAAAACATGAAATCCTGGGATTTTCCACGCGACATACTTTTCCTTCCCGGATTATTGATTTTTCCTCATTTTCTCTCAACTTTTCCTCCCGAGGGATGTTCTTTGTGTCCCAGAATATCCTTTTCATGTCCTTTCTGTGGGGCGTCACGTTGGGATGATAGTTTTTTCAAGTTCAAGATCTTGGGCGTTCTCTCTTTGAAGATTGATGACATCATCACTTGTCCGGAAATCAAATGATTTTTTTTCTCACAGATTGATTGCATTTCAAAGGAAACAGGGAGCAAAGAGAGGCTGAAAAATGGACAGAAAAGCAGAATTGGAGAGAAAAAAGGCCAAATTGGCAGCAATGAGGGAGGAGAAGGATCGACGGCGACGCGAAAAAGAACAAAAAGACATGGAAGAAGCGGCCGGAAGGCTCGGTTCTGGGCACGATAAAGACAACAGAAAGTAAGAATTAGGCATAAAAAATGAATAAACGTTAACACATTTTGTTGATAATAAAAATTAATTTTCACAGAGATCTGGATGAGATGTTGTCGTCCTTGGGCGTTGCTCCTGTGTCCGAAGTTCTATCTTCGCTCTCTTCGGTGAATTCTGCTGCCTCAGACACATCTGCCACCCATACACCGGATGGTAGCCTTCAGCCAACAAGCCTCAATGGTGTCCAGCCAGGGAGTCTAAAGAACAGAAAACCCGTCAATTTGAGCGTGGTGGCTGTTCAGACGACCAATATCCCGCCGAAGGAGACTGTTGTCTACACCAAACAGACGCAGACCAACAGTTCCGGAGGACATGAGAGAGATGGTGAGTGTCGTTATTTTTGGGTATTACACAAAATCCACCCCCGGACTCCAAAGTATTTTTGCCATCTATCGATTTCCTCAACCCACCGATGCTCCCCATTTGAGGCGCGCAGCAATCTTTTGTGAGATGCAATCAATAGATGAATTAAATTTCATTTTGCACGGGGGTGAGCGTCTGTGGATTGGGAATCAATCAATCTTCCTTCGTAATGCACATTAAAACTATATTCATATATCTCTAATATAGAAGAATTTTTCATCTTCACGTTTATAGACAGGGTGACCAAGAAAATATTGATTCTGTATATGGGCCAATTCTATGCCCCAATTTTTGGTTTAGTTGGATTTGCAAAGTTCAACTTTATTCATTTTATATCCATTCTCTATTCAAAAAATAAAGTTCTATGATTTTTAAGAGCTATGAGATTCAACTTATGACCTTTTTATACATTCAAGTCATCATTTGGTCTTAAGAATGTTTTTAAAGCGGTTAAAGCTTTTTTTCTGCACAAGATTATGACTTGAACTTCTTTTAATAATTTTCATCCCAATTTTTTTTAAAATTCGAATGAAACTAACTCACATTCGATTCAAAATAACCTTGCAACGAGGCTTAACCAGGTTTTTCTATAATGATTGTAAATTGGCCAATGAGAATGCTTCACCCGAAGTTTTCAGCCAATCACAGAACTCTTCTTTTAAACTAATTATTCTTCTTATTAACTTACATTTCATTTATAAGTGTTTAAATCAATTATTTTACAAAATTTATAGCATAATCAATAGTAGGTAAAAGTTAGATTTAAGTTAAATTAGAATTAGTGTTATTTTATATTAGTTTTTTTATCAGGATTATACATACACATAGCAAATGGATGTCATATTAATCTACGTCTGGCTCATTATGTATAATTCTATAATAAAAAAATCAATCAATCAATCATAATCAAGCATAATCGTTAGTAACTCACGTTTCAAGTCGTGTTTGTCTTGAGTTCGAATCGCACAAGAACTTTATTTTATTTCTTTCTTTTTATTTAATTTTTCAAAATTATATAATTTGGTCACCCTGTTGTAGAATTTATCACTGCAACTTTTTCATATTTCATTACATCACATTGTATAGTTCCCAAATGAAAACACATTTTAGGATATTTTTGTGATGCTTTCCTATACTTTTCACACTCTCTCTCTCTCTTTCACTCTTCTGTGTGTCGTCTCCAAAAGTTTAAAAAAAAAACCAAAAATGGTTTCTTCTGGAAGAAAATGTGTTAAATTTATTTTAAAGAAAATATAAAAATGAAGTAACGAATAACGAATACAGTTCTTTCTTGCCACTCCTCACCATTATCAGGATATATGGAGGATTGGTGGCGTCCAAGAAAAGGTAAAAATAATCAATGTAAGGAAGATGTGAAAAAACAAGTTCTTATAGCAGAAATACAAGGGACGCGATAGAAATATTTCATAATAAATAATAATAAAAAGAATATTAAATTAGACAAAAAAAGAACAACTAGGAAATCAAAATTCTATTCTCGTTTGATATGCTCGAGAAATTATTTTATACTAAAAAATTCTCGTTTTCTTTCTTCTCCCAATAGCTCACGCTACTGATTATTACGGTAAGTGTCTGATTGTTCAATTAATTCATTCTTTATTTTATCAAATATTATTTTTTTTTCTTTGTATTTTGTGCATAAGAGTCGCAGCTTTATTTGCAAAAAATATATTTATGAATTTTATTTTTCAAATTTCTTTTTAAAAATTTAATGCGAATTTTATTTCTCTGAAAGATTATTAAGTTATATTATATTAAATTTTATTTCACAAAACTTATTTAATTTCTCCACCCACTTTTATTTACAATTCACCCAAGAAGAAAATTCTTTTTTTCATTGTTCAATGTCATTTGTTTTGCTGTTTTGTTTTGGTTTTCTGCATGAATGATAAAATATTTATTTTATAAAAAGACGATTTTGCGTCTCTTTTCATTTATTTATTTATTTTTTATTTATCTCTGTATCTGTCGATAAAAGAATAATTTAGTGCCAAGAACCTGCATGAAATCTAATGCGTTTTCTTCCATTTATATTAATTTTACTTTGTTTTTAGTTAAAAAAAAACATGATTTTTTCCACATTTATTTAAAAATTAATAATGGCAAATTTTTTTCTTTGAGTAATTCATAGAAGCGAAAAAAAGAAATGATTGTTTCTCTCTATTTGTGGCTCATTGAATGAATGATTGTTGATTTTTTTTAATTTTACAACTTTCACATAATTAGTTTTTGAAAATAAAGTATAAGAAAAAGAAAGCCGTAGATTTTAAAAATTAATATTTTTTATATCTTTTACACACACTTTTAATTTTCAAAAAGATTTTTTTTGGTCAATAAATATGAAAAAAAATGAGCTTTAATCGGGGTTAATTGGTTTGGAATTTACACTGTAAATGATGCACGTTTTGTAAATTTTAGATTATAAAAAATTAAATTTTTTAATAATTAAAGTATTATTTTTTTAAATTATAAAAAAATGTTTTTGATAACAATTAATTTTTTGATAAAAGTGTTTTTTATAGTAAAAGAATGGTTTTCATTTTACAAAATGACTCAGATTTATACCACTTTTGTCCGATTTCGATAATTATTATTTTTGTTTTTATGAAATTGAATATTTTCTCAAATTCGAAATAAAAAATCTTATGAATTTCACCAATATCTCAGTTTCCGTTCAAGCTAGGTCACTGAAATTATTTCTATAAAAAGAAAACATCGAAATTACTATTTTTTCATATTTAATGACCAAATGCAATTTTCAAATAATATTTTATTTGCTTTTCTCTTCTATAAAGTTTTGTTTTTTTTTTTTGCATTATATCCAAATAACAAACCAAAGAAAACCACTGAAAAAAAACTTTTTTTAAATGCATTTTGAAGTAAAGTAAGAATTTCTTTTCATTTCAAGATGAATACAATCTAAATCCCGGTTTAGAGTGGGAGGATGAATTTACAGGTAGGTAAAATAAAAGAAAGTCAAATGATGAAAAAAAGAACAGAGCAAGAAAAGACTCACTTGTAAAATTTCTTTCTCTATCTTTTATGCTCTATTACATTACTTACTTTTGTGTAAATAATTCAATAGAAATTAATTTTGATAAATTATATTTATTAGCAAAATTAATTGAGATTAAATATTGCATTATTATAAATATAGTTTAAAAGAAAATTTGTATGATTGTGCGAATGTTGCGTGAATGGGAAATCCATAGAGGGGAATTGAAGCTATCCCACGGGAAGGAAATTTTTTTTTTAAATATAATTGGTGGCTAACGTTGGAAGCTTTTTAAGTGTTTTAACTTTTTACTAACAAAATTTTGTTGTCACTAATTACTCTCTGGTGCTTTTTTGTGCGGGGAAAATTACAATAAAAAAATATCTGTGTTGTGGCGCAATCAAGAACTTTTCATTATTCTTCCATTCTGGGATTCTCTTACAACGTATACCTACCATAAAATGAAAAAGAAATAAAGATGAACATGTCACGCAAGAGAGAAATTGTTTCAAAAAAAAAAAGGTCAGACAAAATGAATTGGGTGGAGAAATTGAATTTTTATCAATGATCGTGAGATTTTTCTTTCTCTGAGAAACTCTTTTTTATTCTTCTTTTTTTGGAAATAATTCTCAAGTTCAATGTGAAGAAATTTTCTCATCACACTCTCATGTACAAAAAAATTGTTGCACGTGATTTCAGTTGAAGGAAAATACAGGCTGTGGCAAAAAATGCGATCATTTGCAAAGAAAAGGTGTTTATTCATTTTTGTGTGGAAAATTATAATTTTTGAGGAAATAGTCGAGATACGCGGAATCTAGTAGAAAAGAAAAAAAAAAGATTAGAAATTTAAAAAGAAACTTTCTATTTTTCAACCTGAACAAGATCAACAAAAATTTACTTAAAAATGCAAACAATGACGTCATAATTGTGTTCTTTGTCTCTTTTACTGTATGTTAATGTTTCATCGATGATTTTTGACAAGATATTCTTATTATTCATACAATAAAAGAGATAAAAACAAAATCGTAACGTCATTCGTTAGATTTTTTCGGCAAATCCTTGAAGAGTTCTTCCAGCTGATTCTAGTGGAAGATTGAAAATTTCTTTGGCAAATTCTTATTCTTTCGATTTTATGCAAAATTATGCGTATCCCGAACGTTTACTTGAAATATGAAACTTTTCCATTAGGAAACGAATAAACTACATTTTTTTTAACAAAAAATTTTAATCTTTTAAAAAAATAAACTTAAAGATTGCTAAATTTTTTGCAACAGTCTGTATAAAACCAGCATGTTTGTGTTTTTTATATTTTCTATGGTTTATTTCGTTAATGTTTTTATATGGTTAATTGTGGAAAATTCTTTTATTTAAACAAGATGGTGTCGACAAAGTGATAAATAAAATAAAGCTGTGAATTTGCATGACTTTCGTGTTTCAACATCAAGACAAATTAGTTCTTTTTTCTTATATAAAATTTTCTTTTTAATTCAAGTATTACGTCAAGTGTTTTTTTTGCATTTAAAAAAATCTTTTTTCACACATTTACTTTGGAAAATAAATGTGGAAGCATTCCTATATAATTTTTTTTTATTAAATTATGTGTGGGGTAGCCTGAGTCGTTTGCTTGGATGTGTTTTGTGTCTAGTCTCGTTAGTTTTTTACTTATACAGTGCTTACTTTTGGTGATGCCCAAGGAGACGATGAAGAAAGTTCTCTGCCACACATTGATCATGGATTCCACTCCAAATTACCACCCGGAATTCTACCCCATGGACTTCCGAGGGTTGGCGAGGTGGCACCAGCTGTTACGCCGCAGGAACAGCAGAAGAAGGATGTGGAGGAAAAGAAGGAAAGTAAGTAAACATTTTATTCTATTCTTTTGATTTTCTAAACACGTACGTGTGTTTTCTTTATATGATTTCTCGTATAGACAGCGAATATATCGTTAAGGCAAATTGACGATAATTTAAATAATACAATTATGTTCTCACAGAGTAGCACAGAAGATAATGTTTTTATCGTTTGTATCGATACAATTCGCAAAAAATGTTGGAAAATTTTATTATTCCGTGTAGAGGAAAAAAAAGGAAACTTCTGTATTTTCTTTCTTTCTAAAATTTGATTTTCTTTTACATAGTTGTGGAATTGTCTGAGGAGCAAAAACAGATGATTATCCTCTCGGAGGAGTTCCAGAGATTTGTTCTGAGAAGCGGGAGAATCATGGAAAGAGCCTTGTCGGAAAGTGTGGACATTTACAAAGACTACGTGGGTGGAGGTGACACAGACGAAGCAACGTGAGTGGCATTTTAATCTCAAAACAATTTCAGTGTTGCTATAACATCGTCCCTGGAGGATTTTTTGAAAGAGAAAAAGAAAAACGATGTTGAAAAAGCTCTCTATGCATTTTCCATTTCACATTTTCAGTCAATTTAAAGATTTATCTTTTTTTTTTTGATAAATCCCTGTTGTAGCTTTTGCTTAGTCTTTAAATGGTTTTAAAGTCATTTTTAAAATGAAAAATAGACAGATCTCGGTTCGAATCAAAGAAGATTTTTTTGCTCATTTTTTTTTGTAAATTATAAAGTAAAAATCCTAACGTTTCCTCTTTATTTTCAGGGATGAAAAGTCACATGCAAGACTCTCGCTGAATCGTACATTCTACTGCGATCGATGGTCCAAGAATCGCTGTGTAACATCAATGGATTGGTCAACGCACTTCCCAGAGCTCCTTGTGGCTTCCTACCACAATAACGAGGAGGGACACAATGAACCCGATGGGGTGGTTGCTGTGTGGAATACGAAATTCAAAAAATCAACTCCAGAGGATGTTTTTCATTGTCAGAGTGCCGTAATGTCAGCGTGCTTTGCTAAATTTCATCCAAATCTCATACTCGGTGGCACATATTCGGGGCAAATTGTTCTCTGGGACAATCGTATGCAGAAGAGAACACCAATTCAGAGGACCCCATTGAGTGCAACAGCACATACACATCCGGTGTTCTGCCTGTCAATGGTTGGCTCCCAGAATGCCCATAATGTGATCTCCATCTCAACAGATGGGAAACTGTGCTCATGGAGTTTAGATATGTTGTCAATGCCACAGGATACGCTGGAGTTGCAGCATAAACAGTCAAAATCAATTGCTGTTACATGCATGGCATTCCCAAATGCGGAAATTAACAATTTCGTCGTTGGGAGTGAGGATGGATTTGTGTACTCAGCTTCACGGCATGGTAGTCGTGCGGGCATTAGTGAGATCTATGAGAAGCATTTGGGTCCGGTGACGGGTATTTCGACGCACTACAATCAATCGAGTCCTGATTTTGGGCATCTCTTCCTCACATCCTCGATGGATTGGACGATAAAGTTGTGGAGTTTGAAGGAGAATAAGCCACTGTATTCATTTGAGGATAATTCAGATTATGTAATGGATGTGGCGTGGTCCCCCATCAATCCGGCACTTTTTGCCAGCATCGACGGGGATGGGAGATTGGATTTGTGGAACCTCAATCAGGATACTGAAGTACCAACGGCGTCGATCGTTGTTGAAGCAGCTCCGGCACTCAATAGGCTCTCGTGGAGTCCAACGGGACAGCATGTGACCGTTGGGGATGTCGATGGGAGGATCTATGTGTACGATGTGGCGGAACATGTGGCCATGCCCAGAATGGATGAATGGACCAAATTTGCGGGGACACTCAATGAATTGCGAATGAATCAATTGGATGAATTTGAGGAGGCGGACAAGAAGACACCCATTCCGCAGAATCCCTCAATTTCCATTACGTCATCCAGTCCTCACATTTAAAGGTCCCGGAATCCCTTTCGCTTCCACAGACCATCCAGCAGTGCTCTAATCTTAATCGTACTATTAATTGTATTTATTCCATTTTTCTCGACACAGTCACACTTTAACGTTCAAATAGTATCTCTGAAAATGCTAAATATACTCCCGCAGCTTATAAGATTTTGCCTTTTTCTTAGTTTTCCCGATTTTTCTTGGAGGATTTTGGGAGTTTTTCTGATGGGAGGGAAAAATTCTTTGGTATTTCTACAGTTGGTCCGATCGCGATGAAATTTGGTATAGAGTCTCCTGATACCAGGCGGTTTTCACCAACGATATTCATTTTCCCCCCAGAGCCCCCCTTCGTAGCTCCCCCATATAATCTTCATGCGTTTTTTGACTATTTTTTGAAATTGGCGCCCTTTTTGGTACATTTTGTTGAAGAGAAAATGAGACGGATGCATTTCACCGCTATCCGTCTCCCTCACACATTCAGTTTTTCGCAATTTTCTCGCGTTTTCCGCCGAATTTCCCAGCGAAATTACCTTTTTTGTGACCAGAAAGCGACGCCGCGTCGATTGGCGTCCCCAGTTCAAAACACTCAAAATCCGCGCCAAAAAAAGTCGTGCAAATTCCGGAAAATAATCCGGCGAATTGCGCCCCCAAATTTTTACTGAACGTACTTTGGGCCCCCCTGAGCATTCCCGGTAACTTTTGGAGCCCTAAAAATGAGTTTTTCGATGGAAAATTTTTTTTAAATGTTTTTCCACACAAGATACGCATGTAGGTGTAAATTCCACACGTTCCACACTCACACCACCACAAAACGCAGAGCGAAGATAATTTTTCCTCGTCTAGTCTAGAATAATTCGTGGCGCTGCTGTTCCAAAGTCAGATTTTCACCGATATTCCACAGAAGTGCCGATTTTCTCTACAGACATTTTTGGAGATATTTGAAAGAAGTGCTTCAATGGGATTTCTGTGTTTATTTTTCGTTGTGTGCAGAAAATTGAATTAAATTTTTGCATTCGCGAATGATATCACGCGGTGACGTCACGTGCATAAATAAAGTAAAACTGCGGTGAAGCTAGAGGAGTCCGGCGATAAGAGAGTGGAGTTTTGGTGGGAGATTTTTCGTGCACAAACTCGTCAACCTTCCACGAGCGGTTGAGAAAACGAAGCTCGCGCAGTTTCGACGTTGTGTTTGCGTGAGGAAAAGGCGACGAGTTATCGCGGTCAAATTATATTGAATAATTCCGTGTGATTTTATTTATAGAAATTGCCACGACTTTTCGGGGATTCAATCGTAATTCCACATTCAGTGTGGACGTTCTCTGGATAATTTTTCTGTTTGTATTTTGTGAAGTTGCTTCCGGAAAGCAAGACAGGAAGAGGATTTCGTAGCACTGTGTTTTCCTTACACTAAAAGGGAAAAAGAGTCAGGAAAGACGAAGGGAAGGAGAGTGTTTTGTGTGTGAAGTGAAAAAGTGAGGATTTCCGGTGTGTGGAAACCAACAAGGAGGAACAAACAGCGTTCCAGAAGGTAAATTTTTGAACACCTTTCTTCCACTCGGTTCTCCCCACAAAAAGAATATCTATGTAGGCACCTCGTCCTAGTGCAGAAGGGAAGCAGGAATATTCAAGGGAGGGTCGTTGTGACGCCACCAAATCTTCCCTTCGGTTGGCAAACAATAAAACAGAGAAAACTGCGTTAGGGAGAGTGCAAAAAGATAGGGGGATGAGGAATTTATGGATTTCCCTCCGAAATCACTCACACTGAGAGGAGATGAGTCACTCATGGTGAGCGCACGTTTCTCAGCTCAATGACGTCCCCTCGACCAGCAAAGAAAAAAAACACGCCACCAGTAAATCGATAAATTCTCAGAAAGGCTCGGAACTATTTAAATAAGCACCAAAAAATTCCTCAAAGAACTCTCTTTTATGATAGTGGACGTGTAAAAGCAACCCACTCGTGCGATAACGCCTGAATTTCCCTTCGGTGATAAGCACAGCAGTGTTATCAATCCACTTGTTGCTTGCTTTTGGTTGTGACTTAAAATATTTCACCCAATACTTTCAGCACGTTTTTCGTTGAATTTTCTCTGATTTCTTTTTTGCTTTATTCAACATAAAAAAAACAAAGATTCTAACAAAGACAATTTAAAAAAAAAAAAACAAAGAATTTATTTATTTACAAGATAATTTATCTGTATCTCTCAGCAACTAATGAGGCACTCGCATCGAACCACGATAAGACAAACATTGCTTGCAGCTAGAAATAGCTAAAACTCCTCTTTTTTACCACAAACAGAAATTTTCTCTCGTTCAGCGGTCAGAGTTGGAGGGGCATCGTGGCAGGATTAGGTGTAGATAAGATAGGGATGAAATTGGTGCACAAACTGGAAATTTCAAGCTAAATTCAATGATTTTTCGGACAGAGTTGTGCGCAGATTTTTTTTTCAAAGAACTTCTCTATGCATTCGCGTTACTTTCAAATTATGCTAATTGTATGAGTCATCGCATAAAAACGGAATCACTTTGTCGTATGATTTTGTGTTGAGTGGAAGTTGAATAAAAAATCTTTGAGCTTTCTTTATCAAATTATTTTATTATTTATCTTTTTTTATTAAAGAGAGTAATATGTATGTCACAGGAAGTGGGTCAACAACATAATACATGAAGCACTTAACTACGACAAAATTCCATTCTTTTTTTAATTTACATTTAATAAAATTTAAATAAAAGAAAGAACATCAAAAACAAAACAAAGCTATATGATAAAACTTTAATTAATATTGTGTACGATCTAATATCAATATACAGGCTTTTACAAGCTTAGAGGATTCCCATTAATAGCGTTCAAATGCACTTAAGTACATTGGAATAAATCAATGTACATGTATTTAGAGATTAATAACATATTAAGCTATCAATTCTATTGCACATACAATGCATTCTCCGATAAAAAATGCACTGAATTAATTTGTTTTTTTTTTAATACAAACTTTATTTTAAAACTCAAAATTCTCATATATAAAAATAATGAAATATGAACAATTATGGATAGCTAAACATAAATAAAAGCATAAATATTCATACACACACATACAGTGTGTGCGCACAATGATATGCTTAACGAGATTGTTTTGGGTTCAACATTGTGTTCGTATCATAAACTGCTTTTGCATCAATGTGGGATGAATAGTGTGATTAATGAAGTGCATTTATCGCATATATGGGCAATTCAATTTGAAAAGTTAATTGAAATTTTGTATAAAAATAACACAGAACAATTTTATCGACATTATTGAAAGTCAATCATAACGCGTCCAGTTATTAGAGTTGGTATACCACAACGCGGATGGGTCAGTCTATGCGTTGTAATTTAATTTGTGAGTAGTATTAGTAGGCAAGGTCGATTTTTTGTAAAATTTAGCAATTTGACAGATTAAAATGCTTATATCTTAAGTTCTAATAGACCTACAGAAATTTCTTGACTAGTTCTGGAAAGGTATTGAAATAAGCTATAATCTAACATATATTTCGATACATTTCAAGGTCACCTCCAGAACACAAAATGGCGGATTTTTGTTTCACCAAAACAGTATTTTGCACTTTTTGTCCTCAAGGAATGGTTCTAGAGGTTTCTGATGTTCCAGAAAGTTGTAGAGTTTTGTAAAACCTTCAATTTGATACTAAGATGAGCAAAATCGGTCAAGCCGTTCAAGAGATATGGCTCTTAGAACTTTTCAAATACAAGAATTTTTCAAATGGCCATATCTTCTAAACGGCGTCATAGATTTTCTTCATTTTCGGACTGGTGAAAGATATTGAGTCAGGCTACAACATATCAAAAATTCAAGGAAATCTATGATCGGAATTCGAAGATATTGCCCCTTAAAGTTAGGCAATTTTTGTTTTTGTTTTTAGCGCCTCTTGCGGATGTTTTTGAAACTTGAAATGTTCTAAACAGTTGTAGGGCTTCTCAATACCTTTCATTTGATACCAAGATGGTCAAAATCGGTCAAGCCGTTCTCGAGATATATCGAAAAAACACTTTTTGCTTTAGACCGCCATATTTGCTAAACGGCTTGACCGATTGTCAAGTATGAATTGTTGATGAAAATATCTCACTGAGCTCTACAACATAATAAAATTTCAGACCTCTAGCTATAAGGGAAGTGGTTGACGGTATTTCAAAATGGCGGACGGCGGCCATCTTGGATTTTGAAAATGCGAAAAAATGAAATTTTACACCCACATTTCTATAGAAAATTTCAAACCGGAAGTCTCTATCTGTTACTGTTCTCGAGTTATAAGGCAAAGTTTGGACCACCGGAAGGCCGGCCGGAAGGCCGGCCGGCAGGCCGGCCGGATCAAAAATTTTCCACCACCATTTTCGTAATGTGGGATGTCTAAAACGTGCTCATACCAAGTTTGAGCCCGATCTGAGGTGGTCGGTTTTTCAGACGATTACAATACTTGGTATGCCACGATTGTGGTATACCAACTAATTAATTAGTATTTATAATATAAATTAAGTTTCATCCTTGAAAAATATTTTGTAAGCCTATTTGCTATTGATACCTACAAGTTAAAATTACATATTGATTAATTAAGACGAAATTGATGCGCTTAATTAAAAGGAGATATTTACAGAAGCTATTTGTTCTATTGATGAGAGAATCTTTCAGTTAAAAAGCCATTTAAATAGTTAGTTTAACTATTCTTATTATTTACTTTCATACCAATATTATGAGGATCGAACTCTCAATGTTCGGTTTATAGAGCCTCTCGATTATTTAAGACTTCAACATAACACTAATCATTAAAAACTTTCAATTTTCTATTTATCTTCAATCTCTTATACATTGATTGTATCAACTCCGTTTGTAATAAATTAAATGTGTCTTCATGGGAGAAGGATGCATTTGATGCAACACAAATCCCCGGAATAGATTGTTCGGGCGAATGACTCACATTTTCATGTTGAAATGGCGAGAAAGATGGAAAATATTTCTCTGCATCTAATTTTGGAATATATACCTCGTGTGAAAATCACACTGGCTGCATTTTTTCCGCTTTTCCTGTACGACTTTTTTGCGTCTCTCGCCACTCACGTGTTTTAATTCTTTCGTTGTGAGGTCGTTGAATTTTTCCCTCAACTCTCTTTAGTCTGCGTGTGCTTAGTTGGTTTTAGAGAGTGGGTTAAATGGAAAAATATTTTCTTTATGTTCCGGAAAATTTTTCATGTTGTTGCGGAATTAATGCGCGTGGGAATTTTAAAGTCATTTTTATATGCTTTTGATTTCCTCTGTCGACACGTTGTGTTTTAGCTTTTGTGAATTATTAAGCTTTTTTTTGGTTAATTTCTAAAATTTTAATCTTCTCAAGATTGAATTATAATTTTGACCCGTGTAGTTTTTTTTGTAAGAATGAATTTCATGAAAAATTAATATTCTACCTATCAGTTATTCTTTTTTGCAAATTCGTAGTGCTTCTTTTTCATTTTTTTTTGAGCTTGCCTGAAAATAATCTCGTTTTTCATTTTCATTGAATATAATGGGACTCTTACTTAATCCTAAATATATGGAATCATGAAAAAGCCCCAGAAAATTTCCTTCTTTGACATTAACAAAATCATTAATTTTTTGCACAATTGATGTGAAAGGAAAATAATTTTATTTAAATTTGTACAAAGAGAGAAAATACAAAATTTCCATAAGATTTCCCGAATACAAAATTACTCTTACAGTAATGCTTCAATGAGTGGAAATAAGATGAATTCGAGATATATTTCAAAGAGGTTCTTCGTTCTTTGCGAAAACAGGTAAATAAACAATGAATTCATGCTAATCTGCCTTCACTCCTCAATTTCAATCAGTGCTGAATATTTTTCGCATACTTAACCATAATGATTTTTTTCGGAGAGGTTGAAAAATATTCAGCCTTTTTTTTAAGCTTTCATACAAAATTAAAGTTTGAAAAAACAATAGAAAGAACTGGCAAAAATATAGGAACATTAGGTATGTTTCATATCTCATTAGAATGAAAAATTCCCGCTGATATTTCGTCAAAGCCAATGATATTAATAAGTTATTTTTATATTATCGAAAAAGCCTTAAATTTCTTATAGAGAAGTTTTTCAACAGCTAATTGGTATAAAGAACCCGAGATATTAAGGTTGAGATAGAAAGCTTTCTTGTGGTTTTATTTCTTTACGTTGAAAATATTTTTGACGAAACCTCTCTGTTCTTTCATTTTCTCAGTTCGGCACAGATAATGTCTTCATCTTTCCTCAAGTACACGTTGTTGTTTGATGATGACGGAATTTCGCATTCTTCGCGGCTCATCTATATACTTACTCTGTAAAAATGTACTGTAAACAGGAGATTGTTAATTTTAGGAAGCTATTTGATAGCACATGCGGCACATGCCGATGAATTTGAATCGCTCTCAATTTTATGAAGCCAATGTGGGGTTCGCTTTTTAGAATAAGTTGCTATGTATTTGATTGAATTAAGCGAGAATTTGCTGATAAATTGGATATGATTGAAAAATCCTTCAGAGCTTCATTGAGTGAAATTTATTCCTTAATTTAATATGCAAAGATTTCTTATTTAGTTTGAGCTTGAAAATGGTAATTTAATTGAAAAGAGAAAAAACACTTTATCGTTTGATTTGAATTTTTTTTGCTTCACTATTGAGTTGGTGTTTTGGTTTTGGGTTTCTTTAACTATTTTGTACATTTTGTACAAATTCTCAGTATTTTTTTGAATCATGTTTTGTGTCACGATATTATTTTACTATATACGTTCACTATTAATGGCGTCATCGAAGGTCTCACCTTCGAGATGTGTCGTCGTGAAATTTTTAATTAAATTCCAATGATTCATGCTTCCATGATCTTACTCAAGGTCTAGTCCCCAAAATAATAGGAATTGTTTTTATGGAAATTATTCTGCATGCTGACCAGATGTTGAGGGTGTTTGGGATGGAAGGAAGGAAATAGGGGAAACAATAAACGAGTCAGTGTCCATCCGGAGGTGGAAGTTAAATCGTTGAGCACGTCATTCGCTTATTGTTGTCATATTTATCTTTTTTTTTCTTTGCTGCTTCTGGCACCAAAACGTTCTTATGCTAATTATTGTTGGAGGGAAAATATTGTATACAAGTCACAGAGGGTCATTAAACGAGCGTCAGTTGGAACAATTAGACTAAACACTTCTTAGTGTGTTGCTGTGGAGTTGCGAGTTCTCATTTTCTCTTTTTTAACAGAAACCACACATTTTCGCGGGTATGTCTTCATTTTAACGCAGATTGGAAGACGCAGAGAAGCCCAGAAAATGAATTGAAGCTGATTGATTCACAACAAAATACAAGCTGTGGCTTTTATCTTGCGCACTCAACAATATAAAGTATCACAAGGTTATCTGGGCAATTTAAATATCAATGTGCTCTTTGTGAGAAAAAATCGCATATACCGAGCAAGATGGTTGAGACACACAGAATATTGTTTACATGCCAAATTAAATACATATTTTTATATTATTAAAAAAATCAAAAGAAAACGAGGCAACTTTAAAAAGCTTCTTTACATGTCTTCTTAAATATCTTTAGATTTGTGGGTCAAAACAATTATCGAAGTTTGATGATTAGATATTAGAGCAGGAATACTAGAACCTAGTTTTGTAGGCAAAAACAAACTTATTTTGCCAAAGAAATGCTTTAACAAGAGTCTGAACTACCTTGTTTAATTTTGTGAATTTGTGCTCGACCGACTCTTTATGACCTCACACATGTTAGTAAATATTGTGGCTATGGTTTTTCATCACATATTAGAAACTTTTCTCAGGCGAGAGTGAAATTACTCTCGGTGGGCGAGGTGATGAGAGAGGAGGTCAAAAGCCAGACGGATTGTTTATGTACTCTACCGAGGGGGGTGGGTGTACTGCAGGATAAAATTTATGTGAATAATAAATAATGATTCCGAGAGATTAAGGAAGAGTTGTGAGATGAGAAGCTCCTTTAGTAATAATCGATAAAATACTCTTGAAGTAGATATTCAAGAAATCATGAAGCTTTTTCTCTAATTCGGTATTTTAAGTGGAGCATTTAAACTTTTTTCTCCATGTTTTCTGGTTTTTCTCTATGGCTGATTTTCAGAAATATCATCAAACAAGGTTATTTTTTTGTTTATATAAAATTTGAAGTAAATAAAAAATGATTTCATTGCTCAATAAACAATAAAAGCCAGCGAGTTATCATGTTGCTATGTCCAAATATCAGTGACAAGAATACCCATTAAATTTTCATTGGGTTCTCTAAAGCTTCTGAATGACTTTTCGTTATGTAAATCAGAATACGTTTAACGAAATAAATTGTATTTAGGTAATTGCAATTTATATTTGTTTTATTAATTAGAATTGGTTTTAGATCAAATACTTCATCATAAAATGTTATTTTAAAGAATATTCAGTAAATTGGATGAATTAGGATTTTTTTTCCTCAAAATGTTCTTTAATTATTGCTTTAAAAAATATTTATTGTCTTTTCAACCCTTTGTTAGATTTATCTTTCAAAGCCATTATCAATTATTCCATAACTTCTCAATTATTCCTTTATATTTATTAATTTGGGAAAATCCTTTTCATCAAAATGTCTTTTACCTACTTTACCATTTTTGATCAAATAATTGAATTTCCCAAAGCAAAGTGGCTTTTACTTTCTACTTAATTTTTAAACGAGAGTGTTCCTGTGCCGCTTTATCACTGATGCGGAAAAATCTTTTGAGAAATATCGAAGCGTTACTAAGAAATGGCAAAGAAAGTTTCGAGTAGCAATAAAATTCGTCTAATTAAAATAGCAATGCTTTAGATTCTTTCTCTGTGCATGAGAAAATCTCCAATGTAGAGGCTTTTTGAATCTTTTGTCAAACATTAATCCATTGATGTTTAAAATCGCGTATACCGGGCGGGTGAAAAAGAGAGGGAGACCTTTTATATTTATGGGTTTTCAATGTAGATTTGCGAAAGTTCCATTCGAGGGCTCAGTGATGCGTGAAATGCGATACAAATTACTTAATTGAATTAAGAAGGTTGTGTTGTGTGTGTATTATTTTTCCAACACAGGAAGTATCTAATTGAAAGATCAACGACTGTAACATTTTCTTCTCTCCCACCGTTTGGTGTATCTTTTTTCGCAATGGCACTTTGCGACTTTTTGTTATTTGAGACAGAAATAGGATTATTATATCATCGTAAAAAAATTCATGGCTTTAATTAAAATTGCTATGAAAATGAGCTGATGTACATTGGAAAAGTTCTATGTGATGAAAAATTCGCAGAAATGATGTGATGAATGAAATTATGTATTTCAGTTGATGGGTATAATGGTTTGAGGTGACAAAACGTATGGAAGGACATTGAGAGAAATAATTAACACCACTCCTGTGGATTAATTGTGGCTTGATTTCCCAAGTGATTTGAATTGGGCGCACAGAGAACAATTGTCTGCCATTGTTAGATGCTTTTTATTTCTTCATTTTTTGCACACGATTTTCCATTGAAGAAGTGTCAGATGAAGGAAGGGACGTCCAAATGAGATTTCACATTGTACTTTTAGTATTTATTTACACGGCAGATAAATAAAGAGAAATGACGACAATTTGTTTCCTTGCTGGTGTATATATACAAAGAAAAATGGAACGTTCTGGTGGTGTCTTCTGGAAATGACAAAATCGTGTCATTTAGCCAGGTGAAGGAACATTTTCCACACCTACCCTAAAGGTCAGTGTTGATGAAGAATGCGATGTGAGATTTTGCTTGACCTCAATTTTATGGATGAAGCCGTAAGGATTTACTTAATTATGCCGCTATTTATTATTTTATTTAGGGGATGAGAAAATGTTATTTGTGGTATTTAAGGGACAAAATAGATTAGAATAGGTCTACCTATTTCATCGAGATGTTCGTGCTGTTAACTAAAAAATGAATATTTGTGTACCTAACTTTTTAATTTAAAATATAACTGATTACTCCTCTATATAAAACTTTAATTTATTTATATTAATTTTTATTTTGGTAAAACAGAATATCATTGTTTTTTTTTTTAACTTTTTTAACTATTAAAATAATCAGGAAAATATTAAAATAAAGAAAAATAAAATAAAATAATTAATACAGGAGGACCCCAAAACACAGTAGGAACAAATCAGTGATTAAAATTATTAAATTAACTAAAATTGTTATTTTTATTATTATTATAATTGGGTAGATCTGCTGCTGAATTGACGGAATCACAAAATTTGAATCAATTTTTTTAAATTAACTCGAAATATGTACAACATAATTAAAAAAAAAAAACGTCGAATTTAGAGAAATGGGGACAAAATAAAACCTAAAAGATAGATTCTACGTAAATCATCTATAGAATATTTTCCTATGGTTTCACTGTGAATATTGAAACAACATTTTTAGTCATTTAACCCATATTGATAAATTTTATCTATAATAAAAATGTGCATAAAATAGCTGGAAAATAATCACGTGAATGAAATGGAAAACATGACTATGATGTCGAAATACATTCCAAATGATTGCCAAGAAAATTCAGGCGAAATAATAGTACAAAGAGGAAATCCTTTGGTATTTTTGGTACATGAAACTATTGATTTTTCATCGTTTTCCCCGTAACTTTTTTCGTTGGGAGAAGTTTAAATGGCAATAATAGACTTATAGGGGTAAATTTGATTTTTTTCTAAATGTTCTCATCAAATTTACGATGGAGATATGAACGAAAATGTTTTGTATATAGAGGAGGGTATGATTTGAAGCTTATTGCATAAGCAACTTTATTTTAGTTTTGAAATGAAAATTATAACTTAAATTCATAAAGTCTCTGAATAATGAAACTTTTTAATTTACCTATGCAAGTAAAAAACATTTATCTATTTGCATACTGAAGCCCCTGAAGAAGATCCCTATCTGGGTCGAAGGCTTAAGAGAAAATTCTATGGTAAATTATAGTTATGAAAAAAATATTGAGAAGGGAAAGTCATGGGGTTTTAAAGAGAAATTGGAAATTTGAGAAATTTATCATACTCTCTTGGCATACTTTATAGTAACCACAATAGTGCAATTACTATCTCTTCACTCCCTGTTCAACATATCAAAAATCATATGGAAAAACCACGAGGGAAAATTGCATAGTTCGTGATGTGCATTTGAGAAGAGATTACGAAAATCCACTCTTCATTTTTCACTCGAACCCCACAATGTAGTGGGTTCGTTCATTTCCTCAGGGAGGATTCTGGTTGGAAAAATAATTTCATGCATTGAAGAAGAAAAGTTGCGATATATCTCGCACCAAAACTTAATTTCAACTCCTTGACTCTTGAGAGAGTAGACGGAAAAAAATCATCAAACTTTATCACTTTTGGTTAATTTTAATTAAATTTCACTATTCTACCCTCTTTTATCATGCGGAGTTAGGATGAATTATGAAAGAAATCCTAATTTTTACTTGGCTTTCGCTGAAAAGAGTAATTAAAAGTGCATCAATATTCGGAACTACTTCTTGAAGTGCAAAAAAAATGTCTTTCATTTTTTTTTAAATAACCTGCTTTAATTAAGTGTAGCATCAATTAAAATAATAATTTTACAGAATGGACAAGGTTTTTTTTCCAACTCAAAACCAATGAAAGTTCTTTGTAAAACAAAGTTATGTGTTTCCGCAAAAGTTTTCATCCTATTTCTGGCAGGAAACTGCATCTTTGTGTTATAATAAATCTTTTCTATATGAATTATTGCAGTCTTTATCTGAGATATTCCTTTCCGACTCTTCTTTACTTTTTTCTATAAATTTATTCAAGGACTATCTGAAGAAGAAGAAGCATCGGAGAGCTTATAAATCTTACTATTGTAATATGAAAAAGCCCTTTTACTTCATATAGCCTTTATACCACAAAAGCGTTGGTACGCTTTGTAACGTAAAGGTACTTTTATTCTTTTTTCATGAAAAACTTGACTTTCTTTTATAGGGGAGACTTTACATAAAGTTAATCTGTTTGAAAAGTTGTTCACAATTGATCTGAATAAATGAACCTCCTAATTATTTATTTTTCTTTAAATCTCAAAACACGAATTTTCAATTTAAACGTCTTTCCGTTTAGAATTCAATAAGTAAAATTTCCACGAAACTATTTTATAGATAACATTTCACTGAACTAAATTATGTACCCATAGGTATTTGACTTCCTTTGGGAAATATTTTTGTTTTATTTTTTGTTTTGTTGTAAAACATACCGCAATATATCTGCGTTGGTTAAGAAACAATATCGTGACTGCTACAGAGACCCAGGGAAAAATTATTATAAAGGGAGCTTCTTGATACCCATCACCGGATGGTTGTCAGTGTAAACAAACTAAGCAATTTTTCATTTTCCCTCTCGTTTTTTTGCAGAGTGGCTATTGGGGGTTGAAGTAACGTGCAAGAAAGAGAGGATACAATGTCGACCCCAAAAGTTCCACCACCGCCACCGCCAAAGCCATCGAATCACAAAGGGGGTGATTCAGTGGTGAGCCACCAGCACAGTGAGGAGCATCAGGCAAACGGTGCCACAGACAACCATCCACCAGCAAGGCAGGAGCAAGTAGTGATGACGCCAAAGGGTAAGACCAGTAACTCCACAGTAATTCTCATTGAGAGGAAGTTGGTTGAGGAAATCAGCGAGCGTGTCCATGTGGCGGGGGGTGATCACAAGGGGATCATCATAAATAAAGATGCCATTAAAGGTGAGATTTTCTATAAAGGGACATGGAATTCAAGGTGACTTTACGGAAGTTTTCTCTCTTGGATTTCTAGATCAAAAATCACAGATTGTTCCCGCCCAGCTCTGCCTTGAATTTCGAGTTTTTCTAGTCAGCGCCAACACAGGACAACACTCCCAGGAATCACGTACCCTACGTTTCTGGTTCCGTGAGTGGATCAGTGATGTTGAGAGACAAGCACAGGTAGCCCAAGATTTCTTCCGGGAACTCGTGACACCCAAAGAATTTCCACGAGACTACGTGGGCTTCATTAAGAAAATCATGAAGCAAATGCAAAAGGGGTATGACGACATACAGGCCCTCGAAGTGGAGTTGCGAATTCTCGAGACAACGTCCGCACCACCATCTAGGCCACGTAAGTTTCTTCCCATTCACTATATCATTTATTTTTTCCCCATCAGGCAAATGCATTTTTCATGAAGACATTGATGTATATTCGTGTGGAAAGCACCTCAATCTCAACACTCGATGATTGGGGTAAATAAATTTTCCACCTGCTCAATTTTCTTTCCCATACATATTTTTACCCGTAAAATAAATCTCCAACAGGAAATCCTCAATATTATACCTCCTAGACTTATATTATGATATTACAAAATTAATCTTCTATTATCACGTTTTGTTAGCGCGACCGGGTTATTTGATATTTTGCTATGGTGACTGCAATAGAAAATTGCACAGCCGCTTATCATCGAGTGCAGGTGAATTGATGAAGAAGTTTTGGCTCGATATGTACAATAACAGCAATAAATAATAAAGTGTGTGAATATGGAAAACCAATGCGCATTAATAAAACAACACAAAATATCTATATATCTATTTTTGTCGTTTTTTTTTAATCTAAAAGTCCTCCGCAAATTGGGTTTATCACAGAATGGGAAAATATTTCTAATTAATTTGGCATAAATTTACATTTTTCCTCACATTTATAAGTTATCTTTTTTGCAAGATCAAGGATTTCTTTTGCATTTTTATGATAATTTGAAAAGAAAAGGAAATGGAAAAGTATGTTATATATGTACTTGATATTTGGTCAAATATTGAGAATAATTTTTTTTTATTATGCCTTCTTTTCGTTAAAATTTATAAAATTCCATTATTTTATTAAACCGTCAAAAACAATAAAAATTGTCAAACAGCTGTCAATTAGTTCTGTCTTTTTTAATGAATTTATTGAATGTAAAAAAAAAAACATCCAAAGAGATTTATTCCTCTTTGAAATTAATGGTTTATTTTTATTTAAAATTTGAATAATTAATCTCTGTGATTTTATAAATTGGGTATTAAAAAGGTCATGAATGAATTAATTAAAAATTACATTTTAAATTATAAATTAAAATGAAAATGAAAATTATAAACGGAAATATATATTTAAATCAGTATACTAATTGTCCAAACATTATTATGCTTTTCTTGTGGAATAATCCAATTTTCTTGTATATAATGGAATTTTCTTTTTCTGTGGTAATATCCAAATCATTTTGTCCGTTTATTCATTATGTTTTTTATGCACTCTATGTTGTGTTGTTTTTTTATCCCCTAATAATATTATTTTAACATTGCGTATTTGTAATTTCATTTTTTTTTTTATATTCACAGCAGTTTTCAAAGTTTTTTCTTTTCCTTTTCCATAAATATTTACATAAAAAATTTTATTTGATTTTTTTTACTATCTTGCGGCATTTCGGGACGCTATGCCATGACATTCACAGCATTGTAATAGCGGGGGTTCAGTAGTCGCAAAAAGAGCAAGAAGGAAAGCTCAAAATGAAGCTATTTTGTATTCTTCATGGTGAATTTATTGATTTGACGAAATCAATTTGTTATTAAACAAGCACAACCCCGTCGCTCTGGTGACACACAAACACAGAAATAAAAGTGAAATTTTCACCCTCAATCCCATATGGGAAAATTTTTATGCTTCATACTAGAAATTCACGGAATTCGTGACCCACAGAGATGCCAAAAAAATGTCGTGGAATGTAAAAAGAAAATGTAATTGCAATACATATTTGCCATCATATATGGAAATTCCTTGGTCCTCCATTTCGAAACTTCCTTAAAGATATCTATCATGACACGGGAAAGGCAAAGGAGAAAAAAAACTCCAAATGCTGACGCTTACCAAAAGAAATTCTGCAATTTTCCACTTGAATGGGTAGCTCTCACGGTGCAAATTGATTGTGTGGTGAAGATGTAATGCTTTTTGGGGGGAAAAAGTGTTGTGATTTCGTGCGGGAATACAGAGAGGAACAAAGTGACAATCATAAATTATTTTGTGAGATACAGGATCATTAATTTGAATTTTTTGTCTTGCTGCAAAAGAAACTCAATCAATGTTCGGATTTTTAAATTAAAGAAGTTAATGTTGGAAGTTTTTGTGATTAATTTTTTTTTCACAATGAGCACATCCACAAATCATCTCCGGAAATTACATAAAGAATTTAATGAAAACAATTGCGAAGGAAGAAATCTGTCAGGGTGGACAGGACCTTTTTCTTCTTTATTATTTAATCGGTGAAAATGGCGGGAATTTATAATGTTAAAAAAATGTATTTTTCAACAGAAAGAATAAGAAAAATGGATTTAAATGAGCTTTTCTCATGAACTTTTATTCACTCCGTGTCACAATGCAACTATTTGCAGATTCACAACATTCTCATGACGTTATTTTTCACTATCCAGATGAGAAACATGCGATAGGATGCAAAAACTCCCAAGTGAGAAAATTTATTTTCTCACTACATCACTTATTTTCACATTTATCTTAATAATTCCCTTTTTTTCCAAATGTTTGTCCACCATGTAACTGTTGTCATGTTTATTTTTTCCCCAACGTTGTGAGTTAATCAAAAAAGCTCACTAAAATGATTGAGATGTATTTTTTAAATCTCTTTTTCGCAAGAAAAAATTTGCCACTAATTAAATCAAGCAGACAAGCAAATTCATCATTTTATTGATTTTTCCCTCGTGGATTTACATAAAAATTCATTTTCAGGTATTTTCATTTATTTTTCATTTCTTACTTGAATGCGTTGAGTGTTCTCGTGGAGAAAATTAAAAGTATATAATACCTCTCATTGTTTAGAAGAGGGGAAGCTTTTTCAATTCCATCCTATCTTTTATTTTCTTTTCAATGCCTGGCTCCTAAAATTGGCTCTGGGAGTACAAAAGCAATACCATAGCGCGAAGGGGGTTCAAGGGGTTAGAGAGGAGGGGATGATCGAATGAAAAGAAGTCCTCCACATACATTTGAATTTCCATGGAAAAAGAGACATTTTGAAATGGAAAATAAATAAATATTTAAAAAATCAATTATTTTATGGCTTAAATATACAGCAGCATTTCTATTTAATTGCTTTTATAAACTTTTTTGACATTTTCAAAGGAATTATAAAAATATTTGTGTTTTCAATTCATAGAAAAATCATATAATGTAAATAAAAGCTTTCAGTGAAACTTTTCAATGTCTTTCATTATTTATTTTTTAAAAAAAGTAACCGTTTTTGTCACTGAAAGAGTTGGAATATAATTAATCAAATCGAATTAAATAAACTTTTTCCATTGAACTCGAATCCATTCTTGATGTTACTTTGTATTCAGAAAGTTTTGTTCACAGAAAGGTTCTGAAAAGGAACATAAATTCATTGAATCAAAGATTATTCTTCTATGTTCATGAAAAAGTTGGCCCACCATGTTGATCCGGATGTCATGACCTTTCTTTTCTTCTTCAGCCTTCAAGCCAAAGAGACAACCAAATTCTTCACAAAACTTTGACTATTTTTCACACAAAGTTTCATTTGTGAATATTTCGCTTGAATAATGCTAAAAAAAACAAAGTTTGAATGCATTTAACCCCTTGACTGAATACCCAGTGTTGTGATAAAATGCAACTTAAAGCATTATGCAAATTGTACATTGCTCAATGATTTTTAATGTGAAAATATCTCATTTTTTCTTCGTTTCTTTCTTTTATAGTGTCAATTGAAGACACCCAATTTGAAGTGATTCCGCTGACGCCAGAGAAAGTTCTTGAGCTCATTGAACAGGCGTACCCTAATCCAATAACTCCGGAGGATTTAGCAAGGTAAGGGCGTGTTCAACACATACACACACATATTATTTCGCAAAATTTTCACGCGTGGAATACTACATGGAAAGTTAATGAGCGAAATATCAAGGGACAAAATGCACGGAGGAATAGGTGATGTGTGCTAATTTTCACGAAAATCATTCACAGGGACAATGGATGGAGTGAGGAGGAAGTTCAACAAGTGCTCACATCCCTACAAAATCGTGGTCTCGTCAAGGCTATGGAATACAATTCCTATACACGAATCCACCATGAGGACAAAGATATTAAGGTGGTGAAGCAAATGCCGACGATTGCTTCAAATAAGCAACCAACAATCGCCATAATCACAGCTCAGTACTGTGAGAAATTGGCCGTTGATGCTATGTTGGAGAATAAAGAGACGTTTGTGCGCTATACAACAGTGGGTAAGGATATTTTTCAATTTTCTCCATGCCCCCCAGTGGGATTCTCATGCCACTTTATCTCCCTATTTCTCTGCAAACGTAAATATTTTATATATGGCTGAGCATGGTAGGAGAAATGCAATTTTCTTCAAGTGATACCATCAAAATGTTGTTCCTCTCTTGGACAGAAAGACATTTTTTGTTATTTTTCTTTCTTTTAAAAGTTTGCTTGGGTAGACAACAAAAGATCTTTCAAAATATTTATTATTTGAATATATGAGACTCTCTTAGACAGCGATATTGTTTCATATTGAGAAAGGGGTGGTGAACGCAGTTAAATGAGGCGAATATCAATATATACTGGATAAGCTCATTAAATAAATAATAGGCTATGCAGATGTTTAGATAAAATAAGCTATAAATTTTCAATATATTTTGCATCATTTTACAATATTAATTTGTAAAATAACTTTAAAATTTCGTTTTTTAACTCAAATTGTCTTTAAAAAATACAAATAATCTTGAACCACCCGTATAATGTTTGCAGAGACTTTTTTTTTAAAATAATATTAAATATTTCTTGAATTCAAACTTTCAAAGTATGTAGTATTTATTGAAGAAACCTTAAAATTCTTAACCCTCCCCTCCCTAAGTATTAACAGCATGAACTAAAGAAGTATTTTTTGTGTATTTTTTTCTTTCTAATTGCTCAATGCAAATATTCTGGTGCCAAATTAATTGCTGTATGGATTATGTGGCATGTTTTCAAAATAATTTCTGGCCAAAAATTGTACGCTGTGTTTGCTGTGAAAACGATGGCAACAAATCGATGTTGTGGGTTTGGCTTCGGATGCGAAAATTGGGCAATTTGGGCATTGCTATCCGCTAAAACACAAAAAAAAATCTTTCTCGCGATGGAATAAAAAAAATGATGTTGCGGTAAAAAAAACTACATAATGTAGGAACATCAGCAGAAAAAGATGTAAATGGGTTAGAGAGGAGGAGGCAAAAAAAGAAGAGATTTGGTAAGGAAATTTTGTAGAAAAAAAAAAGAAATTTTTAATAGACACAATATTCTCTCTTATTCTTTCTCTATCACCCACTTTTTCCAAACATCTCTGTTGCTTTGTTAAATTAAAATTTATTGCTATTAGTGCAAACTTTAGCCTCTGGTGTTGTTCTTGGCATTATGTTCTATCTGGATTTCACAAAGGCATATTAAGAGTTAAATTGCAGTTAAATTGTCTGCAATTCCACAATTTTCGGCACATTTGGGGCTTTAATTTATCTTTTATTAAAAATTCTATGAGCTGTATTACATGTTGCGTTTTAAATAGGTTAAAAAATATGAAAAATTTGCATATTGCGTGTACATTATATTTTATGCTGCATTGCATTTTATTTCATCAATTATGTTTGTTTTATTTAATCAAAATTAATTGAAGGATTATAACATTTTATTTTTTTACATATAGTTTTAAATTTAATTAAATATTTGATTGCTTAATAATATAAAATTTTCCTTTCAGAAGTTTAATCAAATTTTTCTCCCACACCATTTATTTTCTCAATGTATCATAAAATTGATATAATGGAGCAAAAACTTAATGTTTTATCAATTTTTTCTGTGCTGCGATAGAACCCGGAAAATCTATTTGATTCTATTTTGAGAGATTTTCGTGATAGCATTCAATATTCGTAATAATTTCCGCGTTATACATGATAACTTATCGATTTGTCTGTCGTACAAAACGCCCCTGTTTGACGCAGATATTTGCAATGCTATACTAGGACAAATTGACTACAGTTAAAAAGAATCAGAAAAACTTATTTTTCACCAAAAATTGAAAATCAATGGTTTTATTTTGATATAATTTTTGATAAAATAAGATATAATGGCCATTTTATATCAACTGTTTTTTTATGCTTTTCATAAATTCATAATTTTCATAAATATATAAATTCTATTTTGATTTAGGGATATACGATCCCTTCTGGAAATCCTGTATTGCTGAAGGAATGCATATGGAAACAATAAATTATTTCCACTCAATTTCGTCATCGTTTGAATGCTCCGAATAATCCATTTAGTAACTCAATGGCATTTTATCACTTTATCAGAGCATTCGGGTATGAGTGTGTGATATGTAATACTCCCAAAGTGTGACTCCATCGTTTAATTTAATTACAGAACATTATGGGGATCGTAAATGTTTGGGCATTGCCTCATCCTTCGGGATGGATCCCCATTGATTTGAGTCAATTTATTTGAGACACACACATTCAATTGCTCTTCCTACGAGATAATATACGCGGTCTTTCATGATATTAAGTAAAATTATTGTATTGCATGTTGTCAGTATTTTGTGCAGATTTATGTTCTGCCTCTCTCGTTATTGATGGAAATTTTATTAAAGTGTATTGTCTTAGTAATTTGTATAAAAAGTTGTTAATTGATTGATTTTTGAGATTTTCATAATTAATCCACCTTCAATTTCGAACTAGACAGAGGGATAGTCAGAAGTTTATACTACGAAGTGATAAAAGATTTTTGTATTGTAAGGAAAATTCTACGATGGATAAAAAAATTCTAAAAAAAACGTTCTGCACCGTTTAACAATTTGTGAATTTCTTTCTAATGTTTGACTTTTCTTTTTTAACGTTCAAAGTCATTTTTCTAACGTTCGACGTCCTTTTTGTAACGTTTAACGTTCCTTTTATAATTTTTGACGTTTATTCTCTAGCGCTTGATGTTTCTTTTTTAACGTATAAGATTTGAATTTCAATGTGTTTATGACACCTAAATACTCTCCCTGGGATTAACTATTGTGGTTATACCTAATGTTTAAAATAAGTTATAAAAATACAAGAATGTGTGTGTTTATAACACAATAGTTTGAATTTATTTTATTAATAACTTTTAGGTGGAACATATTACTCCAAAATATTAATTAGCTGAAATTCCACAGTAACCTCATTATTCAATATTCATACTATCTAATATATTTTGTAAATAAAATTATATTATATGTCCACACTAAATCCGTATTTGCACAAAAATCACAATTTTTGTTTATCCGAAATTCCCAAAATATTTCGCACATCAAAGGGATTAATTTACAACACGCCCATAATAGCGACGAATAATATAATTTATCATGGGGGGCTCTTCATGAAAATTCCACACTTAATTTAAAGTAAATATGGCAGTGTGATGCAAAATTGTGTTGGTATAGCTGGCATTATGCATAATAAATAGAAAATCATCCCTTGGTGTGGTCCTGATCAAAGCTCTTAAGTTGTGGTGGTGTGGGGGATTAAATTAAATTTATTATTAGTACCATTTAAGGGGTTATCCCAATGTTTCTTGTGATTCACATCCACAGGTGAATCGAATGTGTACACCTTGGGTAATATTGGGGCTCACAGGATTGTAAGCACAAAGCTACCCAGCGTGGGAAGTAGCAGGGAAGCTATGACGGCCACTGGTAACACCACGACGCGTCTCTTGGGCACATTCCAGAAAGTGGACTACGTCTTTATCGTAGGAGTGGCCGGTGGTGTACCACACTACACGGACTACAGAAAACACGTGCGCCTCGGGGATGTTGTCATCTCACATCCAGACATCAAAAGGAATTCCGTGCTGGAGAATGGGTAAGTTGAAATTCTCATAATACAATAATTACATACAGCTCGTTTGAACTGAATCATCTTTCATTTTCCTCCCTCCATTAATTTTGTGGGAAGTGTGAATGTGATAAGGCTGTTAATCTTCTATAAGATGGATGAGTTTTATTTTATGCCAATCACCCCGATAAATTTCCTTTTCACCGCAGGATTTAAAATTAAATACATATTTCGAAATTACTGACATATGAAATATTTCTTGTTTAATTGGTTCGTCGTATTCTTCATTCATAAATGACTTGGCGGCATAGTTTGAAAGAAATTAATTTGAACTAATAATATTTTGGGTATACCTAATAAAAACTTCTCCTAAAATGAGTCTTTGATTCAGTGAAATAATTTCTTGTCAATTTGGTAGGCAATTGCCCAATAAATTTAGCAATTGATATTATTATTTTGTGACATGATTTGTGTCACCGTAACTACATATATTGTAATACGTAGTACACGAACTCCATGTGATTTAGCCATCTGTCTTTTTCCCATTGCAGTCACTCGAATCCCTGGGGGGACGATCAATTCGTATATGTGTACAACAGTCGCGGCCGTGAGGTGAAAACGTACTTTCCAGTTAATCCGTGTCTGCAGCAGATTGCCAAGTACCTGCAGATGCAGCATGTGAAGAAACCATGGGAAAATTACCTAAAGGATGGCCTTAAGCACCTCCAGGAGCGCACCATTAACGACTTCACCCGTCCCGCCGCAAACACCGACAAGCTCTACATGAACATCGGCAATCGTGATGTAATTGAGGTGGCGCATCCGCAGCAAGCACCACAGGACGCACAAGAGGATGCTACAGATGCTGGGGGGCCACTCACACGTGTCCATTTGGGACCCATTGGTTCGGGTAGTGATCACATTAAATCAGACACACTGCGCACAGAATTCTCCAAAACTTTTGGGCTTCTTGCCACGGATATCGAGATGAGCTCCGTACTGGACAGCATTATTGGCAATTGCCGTGACAGTTTCATCCTCGTCAAAGGTGGGGAATTTATTCCTTTATTTTATTTCATTTAAAAAAAATGATTTTTTGAATATTTTAAATTCTAATATTTTGTTTAATTTTTTATTTACATAAATTAAAAAGAAATTTTAAACAGATTATTTTTTTTCTTTAGACTAACAAAAAAATCGCCCAATGATTTTTCTTGTAAGATCGATATCCAAATTAATTTTAATATATTAAAATAAAATTTATAGGAATATCGGACTACAAAGATGGCACAACGACCAAAAAGTGGCAAAACTATGCATCACTGGCTGCTGCAGCTGTCATGAAGAGCATCATTTGTGCCATGGATGCCCCTACGAATGTTTAAGGATGTCTCAGAGGGTGATTTTTGCGACTGCATAAGTACACCTCCTGGTAATTCTGGGAGGTGACTTGGAGAGAGTACCAAAAGAGCGACCAAGAAGAATGTTTGTACTTTTGTGCTATTTTTTTTTAAGTTTCACTTGTTGTAGTCACCTGAAATATTTATTTTGCTATTGAGAGGTGTATTTAAAAGGGCTTCCTCGCCACACCATCCCTCTTCCCTGTCCTGAATTTATAATCCACCCCCACACATACAAAATTTTTGCAATCAAATTGAATTCAATGGAATTTGAAATAAAAAAAGTGTTGCTACTTAAAAAAGTTTTTTCTTTTTCTTTATGATTTTTTTAGGTAAGAATTGTGATTTTCTTGATTGATTTTTTTGGGAGAATTTTCGGAAAATTTTCAAGAAAATTCAATCAGCTGGTCGTTTTGTTTAAATGCCCCTGCATTTGTTAGGCTTCGCGGTGCCTAGTTTTCTGGGGAACCACCTGTCGTGGAAATATCCCTGATATTGTATTTGGATAAAATTTATTTAATAGTAGTTTTATTCTGAAACATGTTTGGTGCCACAATTAAATATTCTTATTCGATTTTGTAAGCAAAGGATCAAGTATTTTATTGCTCTGCTGGACAAAACTTTTTTTTTTAAATATAATTTTCTGATTTTTTCATCGTTTTTTCTTGGATTTTCCTAATTTTTTAATTTAATTTTGTATTTGTTTAGGTGACCTCTCAGATTGGCATACCTTCTGCACACAAAAATTTGATGATGTTCAGAAAATATTTGAAAAAGATTTTTTGAAATATTTTTGTGTTATCTGTATTTTTTTTTTGTTTTGAGACCTTTGAGACAGAAAGTACCTAGAGATAGTTTACTTTCTGGGTGTGTAGTTGCAAATGCCACGAACTGCACTGATCAGAAAGATCAAAATAATGCATTATCTTAAAAAAAAATTGCAAAAAATAAGATTAAGCAAATTGAATTTATACTGGTAAAAATCAAATCATAAAAATAAAAAAAATCAAAATCTGAAAACGTTTTTTAAACACCTCAGATTTATCGCAAGAATCCCAGCTACTGTAAACGAGTCCGCATGCTCAACACTGGTTTTTCAGGGTGCTGTCAAAAATGAAGTGGAAGTGAGTGTGCAGTTCGCGCAAAAAATGGGTAAATATCACACTTTCTGGCTGGAGATTCTGTGAAAAATGGAATTCCATTGAGAGCCCAAGGGTTGAAGATAGTGGTGGATGTGAAAGAGTGTCGGAAAATATAAGAAAAGTGTGATTTTTCATCGTGTTCTCTTTCGCAGGCGACGACTGCAGTGCTCTTGGCAGAGGAGCCCATAGCGACGTAAATAGCTTGATAAATCGCATATTTTGGTGTTGTTTATGCTTTTCAATTGCCTTCTACTTCGTTCACAAGATCGTGCAGGTGAGTGTATGCACGGGCGTTAAAAGGGGAAAATCGTGTGAGATGTTTTTCATGCTGTGCCGCTTGAAAAAATTGAGGTTATGCCGGGTATTTGGGGCGGGAAAGTTCAAAATGTCGGTGGTATGGGATTTACTTCCGCTAAAACGCGGTTAGATAGGAAATCCATGTTAACCAACGACTATACTGTGCTCATTTTCAGGCCCTCCTGAAAACATCGAGCACCCCGCGATACAAATGGCACCCAACATTTCGTCATATTTGGAATATTTCATTCTACAGCGGCTCCACTGTGTTCCTCCACTTCTACCATAAGACTTTCATAGCGCCGGAAATTGAGAAGGAAGTTCGCCACTATTTCCCCAAGTATGAGAATCTTCTCCTCTTCACACCAAATGAAGAAACCACCAAATTCAATGATATCTTTGTCATTGTCATCACCTTCCATCTCATTGCAATTGTGCTGGATTTGCGCGAATGTGATTATTCTGAGGCAGCTCAGCGTGTGCTGTTTTCCTCTGTTCTCGTGATATTTTACTTCTTAAGGTAAGTTCTCCTTTTCATGTCTTATATAATACCCAGATAATACTTCTCTCAAGCCCCCCCCCCCAAAGCTCTTTGCTATACATACTGCATTTGGAGAGAAAAATGTTGGCATTTTGCTTAGATTGTTGCAAAATGGGGATTCTTTAGCAATTGTGCCGAGAATGTGAGACGATTTAGCATTCCGAACTTCTCTAGCCACTAATAATACTCATTTATTTTCCGATTTTCCCACAAGACTATCTAGACAACGCTCTCAAATCTCAATGTGAGAATGTTGCAGATTTTATTGGAATACTTCGAATATTTTATATCAATTTGTTACTTTTTATTTTTTGTTCCTTGAAACTATCCTTAATATTTTTTTTATTTTTTTTTAAATTAATAATTTGTAGTCAAAAAAATTTCGCACCCTAGAACTAATTAGTTTCTTAATAATTTTAAATCCTTGAAATTGTGGAAATTTCAGTTCAAATTCTTGAAATTTCAAAGATTTCTTAATTGCAGAATATGACCCTTTTTTAAAAAATCTGATCATTTAGTGTTTCATTTTTACCAGTTTATTAAATGACAAAAAAATATTTAAATCAGTTTTTTATTATTTTGTAGTAAACTGTAAAAACTGTTACATAGCGTGCTTAATTAGGTTAATTAGTTTTTTTCTCAATTTGATAAAATAGCCAATAATAACTAAGAATTGACTAATCAACAAAGACTATGATGCTCAAACCAAGAAAGTTTTTGCGGTGATTTTTTTTAATTAAATTGAATTGAAAACAAAGCTTGAAGCTGAAGTTACATACTAATATTTTTGGCTTTTCAAATTTATTTATTTTGCTTTAGTTTGTTTTTTTTTTCATAAATAAAATAAAACTTCCACAACTCGCAATAAAGGCAAAAATTTATCAAACCATAGCGAATGAGCTTTTTTTATTTCGTATTTTTATTTTTATTTCACGAGCCTTTATTAATTTCCCGTGTAATCCTGTACTTTCGCCGAGTGAAAAATGAGAAATATAGAACGTTGAATTTATTTCTCATGCTTCATCACTGCGGGTGGTGCAATAATTTCAAAATTGTTAAATTGTTTATTTCTATGTGAAGCGCATAACAGAATGCTCTCAATTGAAAATGAACAAAAAATGGTCTAATAAATGTCACCTAAAAGAATGTTAAATACTTATATAAATTATTGCCCTAGTTTGAATTTATAATTAAAAATTATATATTTTATCTCTTAAGAATTAAAATGCATTTGAAGGTGAGTGTGCTTACTTCATTATGTGGAAAAGTTGGTAGAAAATTCAGGATCACAGAAGTGATTCATCAAAAATGTCGCTTCAAAAGTTGTCACAAAGTCAAAGAGACAATTAAGGATAGTTTCGCAGGACCCCGCCCTATAGTCTCTTCTATATAACCCTTATCTGACATCCATGGAAATTTTGGTTGAAAACTTGAGAGATTTTGGCGTAACTAAATTAAGTTCAAGTCCCATGGAGACACTTCAAAGTCACTATCAGAATAGTATAGTACTTTGCATAGTGTCACTTTCTTGTGGTGTAGTGACCTTTTCTGCCTGCGCTCTCTCTGAATCTATCCACAATGCTGCGGTAAAACGGTGGATGCTATCAAAGTTGGTTGCTTTTCTAACAAATACTCACCTATGTGTATCCAAAAAGCATTATATCTACGAGAAAAATATTTTTTCTTCCTAAATCATGTGTGTTGTAGCAAAAAAAAAATCAAATCAAAGCGTATTTGTACCATATGGAATTCGTGTTCTTCACACTACTAGAAGAATACGTAATTGAGAATATATTAATGGGTAGAACATGGAAAATTTCTCTCCAAGTAATTTATTATTCAGTAGGGGCTTTACTATAATTATCATCACTTTTCGCCTGGGAAATTGGCTTTGGTATGCATGAAAAACTTTATTTGCATGTAGGAAAAATATTCTATGTACAATGTATATTCATATGCGTACTTGCTACCTATGTATGTAGGTCGGAAATAACTGATAGAATGTTTGTTTTATTTTTCGAATTCATCTTTTATTTAACGGTAAAGCTACAAAATTTCAATTTTTGCGTGTTTTTTTGCGGTTCAATTGAGATTTAAAATATTATTTGATTTAAAAAGTTTATTTGTTTTTTATGTTTATCGGACTTTATTATTAAAGGGAATATTACAAGGATGAAGGCGACAATTTACTTTGCAAAATTACTAAAAAAATTTTTTTTTAACTCTTGTATATAAGATAAAGTGCAGGGGAGGGACTTGAAAAGCAAATAGAAAAGGAATTTATTCATTTCAGTATGTATGTGAAAACTGTAAAACTTTTTTCAATTTTTCCTATATTACAATTCAAAATATAAAGAGCGCATTCGTCGAAAAATCTATATGTTTTCTCTAATGGATTTCCATAGGATTAACATCTTGAAAATAATGATGGATAATTGCAAATATGCCCCTAAGGCATCTCACGGCGTTGCAGAAGAAGTTAACTTTTTAGGAATGAAAGCATGATCGACTTCATAATTTGTTGAGAGGTTTTTGGATAAAGTTTAGGAGGTTGTGTATGTGGATAAAATAGAAATTAAGGCATAGCTTCGTCATCACAGTGAGAATAACTGAGTTTCTGACAAGGGCATGTTTTCCTCTGATTAAATAAGAAAAAGTTGTTTGGTAAAATCCATGAATAGGTGAAAAGGTGAAGTAAAATGCTGCGTGTTCATCATCACTTTTCCATCAACATCAGTCATATGTGGAGATGTGGTGATGTCTATCTATCCTATACTTTCCCACATATACTCTTTTTTGCACATAGAAGAATCACAAGGACCAATTCTCAGGACGAAAATCTCACCATGTGAATTTGATGAAAGGAAAATTGTGTGTTTACTCTTGGAAAATTCTTCTGCTGACATTTCTGCAAAATTCTCATGGTTGCTAAATTATTCATTTTATATGTTGAATTCTTCTCGCATCTTTTCTCATATTGTTGCGTAATTGTTGGAAGAATGAATGAATGAGTGGATTACACAAGTAAATTTATTCAGTGCAAAAGAATGAGAAAACAAACATTCGAATTTGTCATTTGACAGAATATCCCTTTGCCATTGAAATGTAATGCGAACAATTCGTCCTATTTGTCGTGGAAATGTCCTTAACATTATTACGTGTTTTTATGTTGGAACTGATGGAAGTTTCTCTGACTTTGAGAGTCAAAGTATGGAGAAAATTGACCCATTGTGCTATATAGTTTTCTCACCAAAGCTCTCAACTCATTAATCATTCATGATGCGCATAATTTATCATAAGACCTTAATTGTTGATTAAAGTCTTTCACTCAGCAATTAATCCTTCAGACGAACTTGTGTTTATTTTATGTTTATGGTTTTGTTTGGGGATGTAGAAGAATTTGCAGAGATCTTAATAAGTTTGATCTGGCATAACATTTAATTTAAATTTTCAAAGGATTCCCTTTTTGGCTTATAAAAGTCTCTGTTTGGAGATCTAACTCCTCCGTGCTCTATCTCCATTATATCTTATCTTTTTCAGATATGAACATTACTTTGTATTATTGAATATAAGTGTTGGACTGATGGGATTTGCCACAGATGTACTGCTCCTTTCAGCACTCCACACATCCACCTCGAGAGACATTCTCTTTATCCTATATGCCACATGCCGCTTCATAACGTGGTCCTACGTCTTCCTAAACCTCATGCCATTCAAATTCCTCCTGCCGACACTCTATGTCAAGAATTTCAATGCATGGCTCAACATTTTCTCCTGGCTCTGGTACGGCTCGTGTGTGTGGAATTCCGTGAGTATTGTTGGTGCATGCAGTGAAACCCCACCACTGCTGTGCGGCGGATGTGAAGAAACAATTAATTTGTATTTTAATTCAACGCCAAACAGCCCATTCTGCAATTTATCTACCATCAGACGTTTCACATTGCACCCATTGAGTGCATTGGGGGTGGAAATGTGGCCAAATGCATCATGCTTAAGGATTCACCGGATGTTAGACACTATAAAACACTCCAGAAATCCGTTCTAGAAGTCAAATTGGCCTCTGAGTGAGTATATGCCATGCCACGTTACTTTTTGTTTTCTTTTCAAGCTCATCCTGCCATATCACCCTTTATGCCTGCCCTGGATATCCTCCAGGATTTTTCCCACAATTGGCCAAGTTCCCTTGTAATTTGCGATAACTCACTGACTTCACCACAATAGCATGCAAGAAATAGGCAGCAAGAGGGGTCTTTTGGTGATTTCATTTCCTTGCAATTATTTAACCGAAATTATTTACTTACAGTCATTCCATTGCCCCCGAATGTCCCACATTAATGCACAGAGTTTTCCAATATTTCTTCCATATCTCTGTGTGGGATCTTTTATTCCCACTGCAGATGGTTCAAAGTACAATTAAAACTTTTTAAAAATTTGCAAATGAATTACACATAAAATCACGCCGTGCTTGTGCAATTAGATTGTGATTAATTCATGTACAATTGGATTTATTTCACATTTGAGTGGAAAAATCTTGGTCAATTTAACAAATTAGAATTGCACTTTTTGTCATTAAGTGCTTTGTCTGGTGAATGTCTCTAAAACCATAAGCTTAAATTTTAAAAATGTCCAGAAGATTACGTTCTTGGTAATCACTAGATTATATTTATTCATGCCATATTCTCTTCTTCTTTTTTTTCTTTACCCGCCGTAGGAAAACTAATGGCAATGCAGCATCCACGGAGACTTCATCTGCACGAACATTTCAGACGATTAAATGTAAGTGATGGGGTATTTTTTGGGGGAAGGAAAAAAAATTGCTGGATCTCTTAAAATGGTGGTTCAGGGGACTATGGTGGAGAGAGGTATGAGAAAAAAAAAAGCTTGTGGAGTCATGGGTAATGTTCATTTTGCAGGCATGATGACACTAAAGAGAAAATTGAGGCGAATACGTGAAAATCGTGATGGTAAAGTGAAAAATGACGACGCGTCTGGCGAAGAGGACGCTGAGGGTTTATCAAAAGTTGATGAGAATGGCACAGAGGGGATTGCGGCTCATTTGGACAAGTAGCTCTTTTAATATTGGAAGGAATTTTGAAGACAAAACGCATGCTTTACACGTAATTTAATTTTATCACTATTTAACATTTTATCTTTGTTCCTGCGTTTTTGTAAAAGCGTTGTGTTGTCTTTTCTTACGACTGTCTGTGAATGTGACGAAGAAGAAGCCATTTAATGTGAATATATTTTGTATCCCACAAAACGCAAGAAGAAGCCTAAAAGATGCCACCACGAAAAAAAGATAGAAAAATAAGAGTAAAAACAAAGCTCAAAAGAAATGTGCATTTTTTTCTTCCTCTATTGATGATCATCATGCAATTTAATGGGGATTATTTGCATTGTTTGGCGCCTTTTATTGTTCAACATTCCAATATTTCTTTAAAACATTCTGCGCATAACAATGTTCCACTGCGAATAAAACCATTTAATTGTATCTCATGAATTTTCCATGTATTACCATACCTCCCTTTCGTCCTTATGCGCTGCTTTTATTTAAGGAAAATCTTCTTCAAAGAGTTTTTAGAAAGTAAATTGGAGGCACTCTTTTCGTGGTCATGTCGGTCATGTACATGTTTGAAAGCATAATTTTTTAGGAAATTATGATTTTTTTGTTTCAGGACATAATTTAATTATTTCCAGAAACACCAATTTTGACCCTTTCACGCTAAGTCAAATTGTCTTTTACTTTTAGAGAAAAAAAGAATTTGTTAAATTCCTTAAACGTAGCCAGAGAAAAAATGTTCACTGAAAAAAAATCAAGCGTAAAGTTTTAAACTCTAAAATAGGATATACATACCTTATGTCACAAAATGCCAATCATTATCCAATTAACGCTATACAATATCACAATTAACGAAAATGCTTTAGACAGATTTATCGCTTTCATGGTATTCCTTTGGGGGTATCCTCAATCAAAAACCATTTTTCCAGGAAATGATGACGGAGGAGTAAATGGGAGGATTAATTGTAATAGGGAGAATGAGTCTCCTTGATTGAAATCTTTACTCGCATATAATACGCCTATCAGAAATGGAAACATTGTGAGTCTCAACGTGTCTCCAAATGATTTCCATTAATCGATAGATGAGAAAATAATTCCTATCTCGGACAAATTGCCTTTTTCTCCGCACAATGTCATCTCTCATGGTAGCACGTGTGGAGGAAAATGGCACACACCACCCCCTCCCACCCCATCTCTACCTCCATCTCTCACAGTTAGAGCATAAATCCTGCCTTGAGGCTTTCTTTCGATGTTGAAGCTTTCCTGGAACACGGTGTGGCTTTTCGTTTGTAAAATATGTATATAACGAATGGTTAAATGTGCGGAAGAATTGCCACCCTCCCGAACAGGGCGGTAAGGTAAGGGGTTGGGGAGATCACAGTGTGTGATAAAATTGAAAAATCCTATGTAAAAGCTGTCATCAATAAATAACATGCACGGTCATTTAGTAATTAATTAATAGCACCCTGTCAACACTATGAAGTGTAATGTTTTGTGATAAATGGACAGATTTTATACGCAATTATGTAGGTATATCCCTTTTTGCAAATTTTAACAACCATTGCCCTCCCCTTTCCCCCGTGGGATTCATTATATTATCCTTGCCAATTCATTTCAATGTACTTTTTATGACCATTTTTGTCGTCGCTTGGCATTATTGGGGTATATGCAAAATGTTTCCAAAATTGTTTTTAGTGATTTCACAGTGCAGCACTCCGCTTTGTTTGGCAATGGACGATATGCGTGGTCAGTTTGGACAAACCAGGCGCAGTTCACTTTCACTTTTCACAACAACCCTCGGAAATTACTTTTTGACTTCTCTTCCAAATACCACCACACTCTCCCTTTCAGAGGGCTCTTTAAACACCATCTGAGTTGTCTTATGGTCTCTTGGTAATTTTATGACCATGTCCACTGACAAAATCAGTAGATTTTCTGTCGGAGAAGATATTTTGGAATGAGAATGAAATACTCGCAGCAGGAGATCATGTTTAATGGTTTGTGATGTTAGTATCTCTCCTCGAGTAAGTGTGGGACCAATACAACGCAAATATTTCATTGCAAAACAATTTCTTACTTATTAGATGTATATTTTTAAAAGAGTTAAAGGTTATTTTTTAAAAGAAGATTAGCATATAAATAGGTCAACATGGTATACTACACTATACAGATTAATCTAATTGGAAAGAATACAAAAAGGAAAAAAATCTTTTAAAAGATAATTTCCAAAAGTCTTTACTACAATACCTGTAAAAATTAAATTTTTAATTTGGGGGAGTTGAATGGATTTATTTTCTAAACATACTAAAGACATGGGATAGACGGGGATGGAACATAATGGGCCCCAACCCAATAACTTTGACCCTAAAATCTATTTACCATCTAAATTAAGCAGCGGTCCATTAAATCATTGAGTTGTGGGGTTTGATCTGCAATAAGATAATTACATACAGATAAATCAAGTTAAATCAAGGATAGTTAAATTTCTAATTATTGCACTAAATTTAATTCGAAATATTAATTATTGTCAAATAATGATTTAATGCAAAAGCAGGAGTGGAAAAGAAAGAACTCTTGAGTCCAATTCTAATTAAGTCACATTATTGAATTCGAAAAATAATTGTAAAGTTTCTCAAACTAAATTGAGCAACTATCTATTTGTTTTTCGTTTTCTTTATAAATTCTTACTGACATAAAGAAGTTGATTGAAAAATTGTTGATATCGATTGAAATTACGACATCATACTGAGGCGTAAATTGTGTAAAAAAGGTTTAGACTGAATATTTGGTTTTCATTTCATAATTTTTTTTAATATAAAAATCTAAATAGAAAAACCATAAGCTTATGTTACCTACCTTTACAAGATGAATTTTTCATTAAAATGTACGAGATGTTATTTCTTTCGCCATGATAACATCTTACAATATTCTCTCACAGCTGTTCAGTTTAAATTTTAACCAAATTATCTGCATAAGATGAAAATGTCTTGAAATATACTTAAGGAAAAAAATAAGAGTAAACTTACCCATTCTACTCATTATGCAAATCCATAAAGCTGCTGATGAGATAAAGGACTCAAACAAAAAGGAATTTCTGCAGAGAAATAAAACTTAAAAAAAAGGCAAAACATTAATTTGATTTTTGCATTTCTTTTTTTCTTAATTATTTTCATTTTCTACAGAATTTTCCGTTCATTTGGTGTGATACACAATTTAAAATGAATTGATGAGGGTATTACGTTTTTCTCCCCATTCGCATTTGTCTCACATTATTTTGAGTTATTTTTATTAGTTTAATAGTCTGTTTGACATGATGTCATTGTGGTTCTATAACATAAAAATTAATTGGAAACATTTAATGATTTTTTATTGGGAGACAAATGGAACAGATTTCTGTGAGAGAGATAAAAATTAAATTGAACATTAAATAAGCTTTTAATTTTGGTTCTGTTCATTTGCCATTTTAATAAGGCTTCTTTCTCTTCTATATAGTACCTAATATTTAAAAGTGCAACAACTCGACCACATTTTGTTCAATTCTCTGTGAAATTTCCATAGTGTCGCATGAGGTGGGGAATATTTCTATTGCACCATTAAAGTAAAGTTAAACAATAGAATATTATTAACTAAAGCATGGTAATGAAATTGAACAAAAACTCTATAAAGTTTGATTAATTATTAAAAGTTAATGTTAAAAATTCAATCAAACGAAGTATGCCAAAAGCTCGATAAACATAGGTCGGAAGAGGGTTTAAAAGTTTTAATCGAAAGTGAGAATAAAGTTGAATGAATTAAATTTTCTCGGATAGTGCTCTTGTTTGTGATGGAAATTTCCTACAATATAGATGGATTATTGATGCGAAGGTATATGGTCTCGCTCAAGTATCACGATATAGATGGTTCCAACAACTCAATTTTGTCCATTGCATTGAGAACTTTATCCGTGAAAATGTCCGAAAAGGGCTTCGATGTATTTGCTTTCATCGGAAAATCAATTGCGCTTTCCCACTATATAGGCGTGTCATTTATCAAAAACCAATCGCACCCATATATGAATACATCACTACCATGCCTCAAAATGCATTAACGGGAGCACTTGAAAATGGATCAAAATCAAAGTTTAAGCCCTTGTTTTACAATTTCAGCTTTATATGCAATGTCGACAATTTCCAAAACTCTCCCCAAAACGAATGGACGATATGGTAATTTTCACAGAGCTATACATAATAATTCGTATGTATAAAGTGTTGCGCAAAGATTCATGGTTTTTTAGAGGCAAAAATAAACTTTAAACTTATTGAATTCAGTTGACACTTTGAGGCTTGAAAGTTGGTTTTACTTAATAAAATAATTTTGATTGTTTTTTCAAATATTGTAACAATAAAATGTGTTTCGATCGCGATGAAGTTAAATGGACCTTAAAGTTTGTCTGCCATGACCATACAATGTTGTTGTATTTAATTTAATTGCAATTGATACAAATAAAGAGTTTAATCGTTTCTACAAAATGAAATCTCTCATTCGAGGAAATAATCTGGATACGCCTAATTTTGTATTCAGGATCGAAAAATATTCAAAAATCGTAAATATGACTTTACACTTGGATTTCAGCTGGAAATAGTCTGCAAATATTTACCTAAAAATGTACAAAATGACGTCATCATTGTGTTTTTGTCTCTTTAACAAAGACAAAAAATCGAGGGTTGGAAAATACACTATACTAAGTCGAGTTAGTATAGTATATTTTTAACGCATTTTTCGATAGCTTTTGATGTCCTTCATCTTCCCTCAAAAGGACAAATTCGAATATTTGTTCCCTACAAAGTTACAGCAAAAACTGTAAAAAATTTTACATAAGAAGCAATGTAAATCTCAAACTTCAAATCGCTCTCCTGAAAATCAACAAAAATGAGTTAGTATAGTATATTTTCCAACCCTCGAAATGCAATGGTGACGTCAATTGTTTACATATCCGAGATAATCTTTGCAAGCTTTTCGTAGATGATTCCAGTGATAAATGAAAAGTGTTTTTGTTGCTTGATTATTGGGCTTTCCCTTACAGACACAAATAAACTCTTTTAAAAAAATCCCAACAATTATACGGCCAATCTGTAGATACTTTTACAATAAAAAAAAAGCCTCTCCACGCTTTCCAATGCGTCTGAAGCACATGATAAATGAAACTGGGGCAATTTTGCACGTTTTATTTGTGGACAACTTCTTTATTAAAAAAAAATCTTTTTGAAGTATGTAGAATTGCCTCAGTCTCCTTTAATGCGAGTTAGTAACTTTGCACCATTGTGCTTTATTATGAACTTCCAACCGCCTTTGAAAGTCTTCTAACTCATTCACTGTAAGTCACGTTGATATTTTATAACAATAATTAACAAAAAGAAATCTTATTCGCAAACATCAAATAACTGAAAAGAAAGTTTATAAATGCTTCTTGGTGAAAAAATTGCTTTCGCTTACTGTCATCTAAACACGCACAACTTTTCTAGGAAAATAAATAATTTATCATCTCTCTTTTTTTATATATTTTCTGTTACTTTTTTTTCATCAATATTCTCTCTATATGTTATATTTTTTTCTTCATCATTTTCCCTTTATAGAATTAAACTTTTCTTAACGTGCTCTATCTTTTAATTGCTGTGTGAATTTGTGTTTAATTTTTTTCAGTGTTTCTCACCCTAACATGTCAATTTGTTAAACGAAATCACATTTAATGATATTCTTTAATGTTTTTTTTAAACTTTTGTTCAAAACCCGTGCTAAAATATATATGAGGTTTTAAAGTGAAAATGGAGAAAACATTTTTCTCTGTGATTCTATATGCTTCTCCATTTTCAAATTAAAATCATCACAAATTTTAGTTAAACTCCTCTCCATATTTAAACAATTTATTTTTTTTATAGTTAATGCAAAGGACCAAGTCCTTCATTGACTCGAACATTCGCCTCATTGTTTTTTTTATCTTGTTAATAACTATTTAATATTATTTTTCACCTAATAATGGTCTTGGGACTCTTCTATCGTATCCTTTGACAAATTCTTTCAATCCCTTTTTAATTTTTTTATGCTTTATGCTTAATGACACTCTTGATTTTTTTTATGTAATTTAAATTTATATAATAAAATTATTTAGGGGTCAAAGGAACATTTTTCGGGGTCGGAGTGGAATTTTCTATTTCATTAAACAGATATATTTTTTTTAAATGGATATGAATTTTGTGAAAAGGGTAAAATCAGATATGATTTTTTTTAATTCTTTTAATTATAACAAAAATAAAATATCCTATTATATTATTTTTCCGTAACATTCATTGCATTTATTTCACTGAACTTATACGATTGAAAAGAATAAAGAGAAATTGAATTATGGGACACAAAGACTGGTAAAAACTAAATCCACCGGATATCGGAAAATTAGACGATTTTCTAACTAAATGATTCCATAGAAGATTTCATGCTCTAAAGCTTCTTTTGCGACTGCTTTGCGGGATTTCAGCGGGAAATACGTTTTTCTGTGATTTCTTTGCAATATACTTGCATTTCAGGTTACCACATAAATGTCGAATGTATGCTCAAATTTATTGAAAATGTCTTAAAAATGTATGCTAATCGTGCAAGCCATCCACATCTAATTTTTAACAATTAAATTAGATTCATTTTGTTAAATAATACAGTGAAACTTTCAATTAGAGACCAGATGTTTGCATAATAATTCACAAAGTACCAAAAATAGTACCTATTTTTATCAATTATTAAAAAAATAATGCAAAATGCAAAAAAAATGGTTTTTTTTATAACACTCCATTGTGGTTGATATAATGTGTCGGAAATAAATAAATAAAAAAGAGAGAGTATTTTGCCATAATTGTCTTTTTATTCTTTTAGCATGGAAGCATTTTGCTATGGGCATTTTGTTTCAATTTATCGCACAATTTATTTGATAAATATTTCATTGGAGATTTATGCGAATTTATGTTTGCGCTTTATTACCTCGTCCGAGTATTCTTTGTCTCAAATTTCTTGGATTTGAATTCATTTTCAAAAAAAACATCATAGCTAAATGTATATAACAAAAAATAACTGAAATATTGAAGTTTTTTTTTTTAGGGTGTAATACATATTTAAAAAATCAAAAATTGCATTTCAGATGCTATTGTGAGATGAATTTTACCAAAGAAAATAATAGTCACGTGCAATGTATAAGGAAATAGAAGAAATTCCATTCCGTTAGACATTTTTGATAAAATTCCTCGAGGGGCTAAATTCTCCCTTTTACCTAAACTCCCATTCCATCCACGATCTTTTTTCTTCACTCATTCATATAGCATTTAGTGGAAATCGTCCCATGTGAATTTCCTCGCCAATTCTCATGGCATTGTGTGCTCTCGTGAAAACCGCGCCCGGAAGAATGCTCGTGTTCTCACGGTGTTTTAAATCATTATTTTTGTTATCTAACTTACATTTCCGCGGGGCACATCGCTATCCCTTTTATAAGACAGGCCGCGCGATGTGAGGCTTGGCGGTGGTCGTTGCAATTTCAGACATTTTAATGTCAATGGGCACGCGGGTGTCGTAGAGTGTGGGTGCCTGGAGGATAATACCTGCCGTACCAACCACAACGGCTATCGTGAAGATCCATAGGAAGAGCCTATCCAGCACCATTGCCACAAACTTCCAGTCCTCCTTCACCTGGAAGTACCAACGGAAGTGGATGCAGAGTGTCGTACATTGTATATTGCTCAAATTGTATTATGGAGCAAATTACTCAAGTACAATGCAAGACCATTTCACCAAATTTGCAAACGTTATAGATTAAGGAATGAAATAGGAATGATTTGTACAGGACTACTTGCATGTAAAGCAAACGTCTGCTCAAAATTGTTCTTAGTTGTTGTCCTAGATTGCTCATATAGTGAGATCAGTTTTTGATTAATTTTACTCATTGAACTTCTACGGAATCCTTAATTGGAATATAATTGTATTTTGGCTACAATCAAATTTGTCCTGGGCAAGGATTTGTATCGTATGTTAAATTAGGCCACCAAGAAGGGAAATCCTTTCACACGGACCTCTTAAAATTCTCACAAATTTATGATAAACCGGGCTGAACCCTTATTATCAGTAATGGGATTTCCATCTTTAATCTCTATATGGACAACACACATACAGCAAAGCATTTAATCTTAAAGTATGATCTGAGACTTGATGACTTGTTTGAGGGATATCTCTATAGTATATATATATGTATAGGACTATAAGAAAGTTTATTTAGGGCATAGAATTTCAGGAAATGACAGGGTCAAAGTGCACATGATTTTGTCGTCAGTGTTGTATCGCACATGAATCAGCACTGGTCATTAAATTTTCATGTCAATTGCGTCTCTCACATTGACTTGCACTTTGCATCTTGAGAGCCATGGCATTTGCTTTTGTGGGAATATGATGGCATGGGGGAGGGGGTGAGATGTGGTCGATGCGTACTCACCCTTGTGCTCTCCTCCTCCTTCTTCGTGTGGTCAGCGATGTACGTAACGCCATCCATAGCTTTGTGTAATTCGGGGCAGGTGTGCCATCGGTGACCGCCCGAGTGGCTAGTCCCAGGCGCCGGCGGTACGTCATTTTTGGCAGAACTGCTCGCGGCCGCAGGTTCTTTGGCAGTGCTTTTTTGAGGTGTAATTGTAGGTGGTGGCGGTGGTGGCAGCGTAGGTACAGCCGTCACCAATGTGGCCGCATCTACCGTGGCCACGTGCTGGTGGCGGCGCGAGGGTGTGAGCGTGGCTATCGACAGGGGTTCCGGCGATCCGTCCAGCAGATCTGTCTGATAGGTGAGCGGCAGCTCATCTAGGAGATGATGACGTGGGTGCCGGTGGTGATGGCGCGGAGAACATGGTCCCGAATCGCCATGGAGTTGGCATGAGCCCAGACCCAGGGGATCGCTTGAGTCTAGGAGGTGATGATCAAGAAGGAGACTCGGGTCGAAATTCGTGAGTGCCACGGAGGGCGGTAGAGGCGGTATGGGATCCCTGAATTCCAATCCATTGCAAGTTCTCACCATATATCGATTGCAACTTGAACTGCAAATGGAAAGAAGTTCCATTCAGAAGAGCCCTCGCTCTTATCACTCCATCATCTTTTAATTCAATTCTCTACCTTTAGAATCTAAATAAATTCTAATCTTGTGCTCATCTGAGCATTAACAGAAGTTTATAGGATGACATCTTCTAAGGGTGGTAGTTTACTCAATTTTATTAATGCAAGATACCCAAAAAGTCCTTAGGGATATATGTATGGTATTTCCACCTCTTTCACCTTCTGTTTGTCAGTACCCATACACGATAAGTCGAGTTGGTCCCGAAACTGCACTTAAATTGAATGAATTATAAATTATATGTATATTCGGTGCTTTTCTTGCTGCACTCTCTTCAAGAAAATCTCCAGAGAATAGCTGAATTTTCCAGTAACTTTCACGGACATTCTAAAATAGTTTTCTCACGTTTGCACTCAAATCAATTTGTGCTTTACATTTCGATGTATGTGTGGGGTTGGTTAAAAGTGCCAGAGAAAATGTACTGGTAAGTTTCACTTACGGGCTGTGATTCTTCCTTCAGAGGTCAGTCCAAGTATGATATTTGATGAAGATTGAGGTGGAATGTGGCAGAAAATTCAAGTGTGTCATAAATTGGGGGTGGCAAACTCTGGGGAAGGCTAACTCGCGCATTGGCTGTGATTCCTGGCGCGAGTCATCCTTCCCCAGAGTTTGCACCCCCAATTTATGACACACTTGAATTTTCTGCCACATTCCACCTCAATCTTCATCAAATATCATACTTGGACTGACCTCTGAAGGAAGAATCACAGCCCGTAAGTGAAACTTACCAGTACATTCCCTTTTCTTATTAATCCAGCTATCTATTAAACTTTGCATTTACATATATTTAACTTGGCCTCTGAAGGAAGAATCACAGCCCGTAAGTGAAACTTACCATGTACATTCCCTTTTCTTATTAATCTATACTATATTGCTCAGGGGCGTCGGAACGTTTTCGAGCTTGGGGAGGACAAACATTTTGGCGCCCCCCTTCCCTTTTTTGGCGCCCTCTTTCCCTATTTTGGCGCCCCCTCCCCTAGTTTGGCGCCCCCCTATTTTTGCGCCCCCCCTCCTATTTTTTTAGGGTCTTCTTATATATATATATATATATAAGTGCGAAACGAGAACCCTCTAATTTTCATGGACAGTTGTGCTATAATTCATTTGTTCAAATTTTCAACTGCCATTCATATAAATTCTCACCATTATAATAAATTGTAGAATATTTTAAGACCATTCTAATAACTATTCAATAAATTTCTAAAAGGGGCATTTTAGAGCATAAGATATAACCATTTTTATTCATCAATGAGGTAAATTGTCGCTTCGCTTAAATTTTTTTTCTTGTTTGCAAATTTTAGTGAAAAAAAATATGATGGTTTATAAGTAGATTAGAGCCACTTATCAATTCAGGAAAAAAAATCGCAAGGAGAAGAAATCATTTTCATACAACATTTACGGCGCCAAATTCAAAAATTCGCAAAAAAAATGCATGAATTTTATATGGGGGCTACCCGAAGGGGGGCTTTGGGGGGAAAATGAATACGGCCACTCGAAACCGCCTGATATAAGGAGCCTCTGTATCAAATTTTATCGCGATCGGACAAACGGTGTAGATTTGTATAGCCAAACACAGTAAAAATAATTTCCAAAAGTTATTATTCGATAGTTATTTTTCTTGCAAAATTCTTTGCAAATCTCATCCACCTCCATCTCCTCCACTTCGTGTGGATATGCGGTCAAGATGGCCAAGTGGTTTAGCCGATCTTGGCCGCATGTGCTACGTAGGTAATTTTTTAGTCTACGTAGCAAGAAAAAACTGCGTTCTGCTGTCGCGGTGGATGCTGGGCAAGCCAGTGTTGCTTTCAAGATTTTCGCAATATTTGGAAAAAGCTCCTTTTCTTCACCCATTTTTCGATCACCTTCTCCAAGTCATGCCTAAAAAAATTATAATTCAAAAAGAAACAACAAAAAATATTATTTATTTCAGAATGGCCCCTTGAAACGCTACAGTTTTTTTTTTTTTAATAATTTGCAGAACCTTTTCGGCGCCCTCTGATACAGCGAGGGCGCCTTTAGAACGTTCAAATAATTTTAGGAGGCTGAGGGCGCCCCAACGTTATAATTTATTTTTTAACAATTTTCAATTTTTAGTCTTTAAGCTCTTTTTGCGCATTTGTTTAAAATTTTATTCCTTAATTTTTTTTCTCTCTTTTTTTATTAGGGACTTATTATAAAAAATTGGAAGGGCGCCCCTTTTGTGGTGTTTTTGGTGTCCCTGTGTGCGCCTTCGGCGCCCTTTTGTGGTGATTTTGGCGTCCCTCGATTTTTTGGGGGGTACAAAAGACCCCCTGTACCCCCCAGTTCCGACGCCCCTGATATTGCTATATATATTTTACCGTTATATTTTACTTTGCATTTACATTTATATGCTTTATATGTATATATAAAGCGCCCCGCTTCGCGGGGCGCCAAAATGTTTGAATTCTATTTTGCATTGTTATGTATCTATATACTTATATATGTACATATATATAAGGCGCCCCGCTTCGCGGGGCGCAGGATACCTATATATACTAGTATTTGTTCATACACTTATATGTATTTAAAATTTCAACATTCATTTACTACAAATGCTCACATAATAAGATCTGCTCAAAATCAGATTAGTTGGAGCCCAAAATATTATACGCTAACTTTAGAACGCTATATCTCAGGAACGGCTCGATAGATTTTCTTAAATGACCTATCGCTGGAAAGGTCTTGATATAAGCTATAACATACTGATGTTTAATCAAAATTTATGATCTAGTTTTCGAATAATTCGAATTCGAAATTTTCGAAAATTTTGTTTTTGATTTTAGCGCCTCTTGCTATCATTTTTCGAAGTTGCAATGTTCTAGACATTTGTAGGGTTTCACGAAACCTTTCATTTGCGCTTGAGTTGATTAAAATCGGACTTGTAGAACCCGAGATATGACATGTAAACTTTGAAAGACTATATCTCGAGAACGGCGACATAGATTTTCTTCATTTTTGGCATGGAGCTAGATAATATAGGCAACAATAACATACTGAAATTTCATCCAAATCTATCGTACAGTTTTCGAGATATTCATCGAAAACTAATCGAAAATTTTGTTTTTGATTTTTGGCCCTCTTGCGGTCACTTTTGAAACTTTGGATGTTCTAGAAAGTTGTAGGGCTTGCTGAGAGCTTTCATTTGACCCCGGGTTGATCAAAATCGGTCAAGCCGTTTTCGAGTTATCGTCGATTTTCGATGAAAAATTGTGGCGGCCATATTGACAAAACGGCTTGACCGATTTTCGAAAATGAGGTATCGTTGGAAAGGTCTTGATGGCCCCTACAACATATCAAAATTTCAGATTTTTAGCTATTACAGGCGCTGAGATATAGTGAAAACAAAATTTAGGTGTGTTCCAAAATGGCGGACGGAAGGGTGGGGGGGTGGATTTGACCTCATAATCGGATGTCTTCCACCCGATATATGAACTTTGCCGTTGACCGCAAGTCTCTATCTATTACCGTTCTCTTGTTATTAAGCCTTATACGACGGCCGGACGGACGGAAAAATTTTTTGGAGCATACGTTTTTTGGAATGTGGGGACCCTAATTCGTGCTCATACCAAGTTTGAGCCCGATCGGACAACATTGCATTTTAGGTGGTACACAGAAGCTGTGCTATTCTTTTCTTCGAAAGAATCACAGCTAAAAACGAAATACTTTGAGTGACATTGAACGTGAATAATTCAGGGTAAGGTAGATTTAAAGTTTTAACTACATTATGTTGTATATATTATAATATATATTTACTGTGCGCTCTTAGCTTCGGATATTAGCAATTTGATTGAATAAATATTTTTCTTCAATAAATTACCTTAAAACAAACTTAAATGTTTATATATTGAAATTAAGATCATGGGTTTTTAAGATCATTAAAAAATTAAAATAATTAAATTTATGTATCCTGAAAATCTTGGAAATACCAAAAATTAATATTTTACCTCCTTTTATTCCGCTTACAGCTCACATTTCTATTAAATAACAGCTATTCTCAATATTTTCCTGACATGATTTTCAACTTGAACAAAAGCCTTAAAGCTCAAATCTCTTCTCAACTAAGTCTGTGAGACATTGTATGTGGCATTCAGTACAAACTATTGAGTGCTGACTGTCTCACAGAAAAATTGACAATTCTGCATTTTATCCTTGATTTTCATCTCTTTTGTAAAAGAGATTTTCGTGTAAAACCGAGATTGCTAAAAGTCTTGCACAATTTATCACAAAACACCTTATAGAGATTCTATCTCGGTATACAGCACGCTACATCTCGTGCCCTTGTCCCTTCTTCGCCACGTGCACGATAAAATAAATTTTCAATTGAATTGTTTTCTCTCTGAGTGGATTTACAAAGGTGCGGGAAAGCGACCTGTGTTTATGCAGTTGAAGTAAAGTGTAGATGAATGTTAAGGGGAGATTGGGGTGTGGTGAAGTTTAGAAAAAAAAAAGAATAGGTAGGGTTGATGAGGCCACAGTGATGTGCTATATGGGATAAATTGCAAAGTGCATTTCTATGTTTTATCTCCCACCAATTGGTGTACAGGGAGGCATGTTTTTTTTCTCTCGACCATGTCTATATTTTCTTTTACACCCCGCTCACCACCCACCGATCCATTGTTGTCTTCCCCACGTGGGGTGCTGTGGTTGGAAAATTTTTCCACGATAGCCCTGGTACGTAGGGCGAGAAAGAGAGAAGAATGAAAAATGTTACTCACTGCATTCGATGGTCATATGGATAGAGAGGACGTCGCATGACCAGCAGCTTAGGCAGATGATTGATGAAAACCGTCCGAACCCATGGGGCCATTGTATGAGTCTGTGGCGATCGGAAGTGAACATTCAGCACAAGAACCGTGACGCATATACTGCAAAAAAAGAGAGATGGTCAGAAAGAACTAACATCAGACAATGAATCATCCAAGAACAATTACATACATTGGTAGGGCTAAAAGAGCCCCATCGCGCGAGATTAATTGACCAAAATGCATTGCTTCGTGCATTTTTTGCACCACAACCCCATCTCTTAGCCCCTATATGACCACAAAGTAATTGCATTTTCACCTTCCGGAAATTTCTCTCACCACTATATCAACCCACATTCAATAGAAAAGCTCATTCAAACGTATCCAATCAATCTATAATGGACTTTACTTCGGAGTCTGAATGGATATATCAATGGAGGTATGTTTAACCTTATACAATGAGGCATCGCATAGCTGAGAGAATCTAGTAGGGGAACATGGGGCAATTTGTTAATTTTAATTGAGAAATATATTTTCCTTGGTATGTACCGAGAAAATATTTTAATTTTATAATGACGACTGTCTTATAGGAAATTTTCCGGGCTACAACTTTGTCTCACACGATTTCTTTCTATCTCAATGGGAAAATGCATTTTCAGTCCATTTTCCGAACCTTGCGATCTAACTTTTTGCCCCAGTTACCCCTAGCATTTCTTTGGTCTTTGGTATCTAAGAGACGCGTAAGTTCGATCCTCAACTCACTGACCAAATTGCCTATTTTCTGATATGTTTCAATATGTATAATAATGTCTTTAATGGAGGTATCTTCTCTAAATGGCTCGTATGATTTGATATAATAAAGATGAAATATTTAAACTATATGTAGTGTAAATAGAGGGTAAACTAATCTAAATGATACTACAGACTGAAATTATTTAAGGTTGACTATAACTACCTCTCCCCGCCTTTTCTTTTTATATTTTATTGTAAGGCTACCAAGTCACAAATTTTAGGGGAATCATCATTAGAGGTGATGACTCTATTTCATAAAATTAACCAATTGAATATTATAAACAATAAGAATTGTTAATTTAATACTACCTCTTATCAATAATTTGACATTAAACTCTCTTTGATGCTTGCCATGTATCTTGTATTAATTACTACCTATCTCATACTATTGAGAAGAGAAGATGAAGATCAAATTAGGGTCTTGTTTTCACAGTTTAAATTACAAAGATTGCGTTCAAGCGCTATTCACCTTGTAATAGATCCTGATTGCTTAAGAAATTTGTATTTTAATTAAATTTTCCTAGTTCTAAGTAAGACAAACTTTTAAAGATGTTCAATTTCATCTGTTTAAAGTCTCAAAAAGATCTCAACTGTAATTTGAATTCAAGAAGTTACTACAAATAGAAAATTAAAGCTCTTTCATTTTGCACCAAAGCTTTCTTCAGTTAAATGTTTCTTCTTTTTTATTATTATTGTGGAAGCGGTTAAAATTGGTTAACAGAAAATTACATACATACAATGAACGTTGAGTGAAGAAGTTTTGCATGAAAGTACCCACAATTGCACATGAGCACTATTAGCCCCGGATCTCCCAAATTTAATTCACTTTTCATGAATGGGTGGAAAATTTGCCGCTTTTACCATCGAGCTCCACGGAGCTCCTTATGTTGCTTTTCTCAGTGGGGGATGAATATCGTGTGCTACTTGGTGGCACCCCATGGTGTGTTGGGTGATGTTCCGGATGCTCAAGTTTTGGGCCACCGAAGCTGGTGACACCTGAGACCATTAATTGACAAAACACTCACATTCCCAAATTACCTTATCAATTGATTATGTTGGTGGGAGCTCAACAAAGTTTCTCCACACGACTTTCAAACCATTCTCTCATCACATCGGATTTTCACAATGCAAAAGGCACAAAAGTTTAGTAAGATAAATTTGCTTTAACATCAAAGACAATCACAGAAGAAATCTCAATGGGTTTATCAACTTCTGTCCCTTTATGCAAGGATTTTCCGGAATTTCCCATTTCTCTTATGTAAAGTCAAATAAATTAAATATAAATAAGAACGTTATAAGATTCGTCTGTTCTGATTTAATTTTGCAAAATTATTTGCAAAAGTTTTCAGTGATATTAAATTTAGCTGGGGTATGGTATTGGCTGGTAGTTCTCTTTATTTATTAAAATGTAAAGTACTGGATGAACTAAATTCGCAATTACAAGAACTAAATTCATATTTGAATTTGGAACATTAAAATCTGTACTGAACAGTTTAATATTTAAATGCATGCTAAAAAAATAATATATGGTGCATGAAATATTTTTTTGCCTACATACTTATGTACCTACATATCTACTACAAATAATTGAATTATAATAAATTATTAATTACTGCAATAAAATTTTCAGAAACATAATTATGTACAATATACAAATTCTGAAATTTATTCAAATGATGTTATTTTAAATTTTTAAAATTATCATTAGGTATTTTAACCTGAGGATCGTTTGTCTGATGTTTTGAAGAAATCAAACGGTCAAATTATTTTATTAAACTATTTAGATATTTTGAAAAGGTAATAAAAAGTTACAAAATGTACAAAATTTTTTTTTTTTTTTTTTTTTTTGCTCTGTATTTCTACTATATTGTATACAATCTATCCGGAGACATTCAGTACATGGCCGCATATTGTTTATAAACACATCAATAGTCAGAGTAAAATCACAATAAAAAGGGCACTAACACCAATATGTAGGCCCCTTAGAGACAATCACTACAGGAAAGTACTTCACTTCCATCTACACAAAACATCGCGCTGGCTAGGCCTTTTCAGTCTCAAAAACTCACTGTTATGGTACACTTCTGAAGCAAATCTGTTGGGATGGCGATCAATCCGCTCTTCATACCTCTCCGTTGCACTCATTATGGCCTCCCTCACTGTATCCATCCCGAGGTCCTTATGGATACTGGCATTCGAGACATACCAAGGCGCCCCAACCACGCTTCTCAGCCACTTGGATTGGAGAGTCTGGATTTGATCTATTCTAGAGTTTGAAGCAGAGCCCCACAGGGGGGCAGCATACATCCACACAGGTTTGATGATCATTTTGTAAATAAGGAGTTTGTTTTCAATAGAGAGGTTAGAATGCCTTCCAGTCAACCAATACATTTTGCACGTGGTGATCTTTATCTGCTTCATTTTGCATTTAATATGGTCCTTCCAGCAGAGTCTCCTGTCCAAATGGACACCCAGGTATTTCACCTCACTTACCACCGGGATGGTGACCCCATTCATCTTGACCCGAGGACAGGACCTCTTCTTCGTGGTGAATGTAATGTGACTAGATTTTGTTTCATTGATACGAAAGCGCCATTTTTTAAACCACTGCTCCACAACATTAAGGTGAGTCTGTAGTTCTCTTGAGGCCGTGTTTGGATTTTTGTGCACTGACAAAAAGGCAGTGTCATCAACGTACGTAGCCGTTGTAATATCCGAGGAAATAGGCATGTCTGAGGTATAGAGTTGAAACAACATAGGGCCAAGGACACTGCCCTGTGGGACCCCCGCGGCTATTTGATGGGTTTGAGAGCAAGAGTTCATATATTTCACGTAGAATCTCCTATCCCTCATGTATGAGATTAACACATTGTGGAATTGTGGTGGCAACAGGGTCCTAATTTTATGCTCAAGACCCTGATGCCAAACCTTGTCAAAGGCCTGGGCAAGGTCAATAAACACCGCGGTGCAGTACCTTCCGGTATCCATCGCACGCTGTGCCTCCTTCACAATCCTGTGTACTTGTTCCACCGTGGAATGTTGCGCACGACATCCAAATTGGTGTTGGGGGATTAAGTTGTTGCTATAGAGATGGGGATTCAATTTACTCAGCAAAACCTTTTCAAACAATTTGCTAAACGTTGGTAGAACGCTGATAGGCCTATACGATGCAGGCAGAGTGGGCTCCTTTCCTGGTTTCAGGATCATTGTAACCACAGCAGTTTTCCAAGACCTCGGGAAATATCCAATGCGCAGTATGGCATTGAATATGAATGTCAATAATCGAATGCCCTTCTCAGGTAGTTCCTTCACGATTCTTCCCGTGATTTTGTCGTGCCCCGGTGCTTTCTTGGGATGTAGGCCCCTCTTCACAAACTCCTTAACCTCACCAACAGTGAATCTAATCACCGGGCAAAAACTCTCGCTCTCCATCTCCGGAAAATCACAACCCTCCAACGACTCGTTCGGCGTGAAAACCCTCGACAGATGCCCTGCAAGCACCTCCGCCTTCTCCTTGCCTCCCCGAGCCCACGAACCCTCAGGCGTTCTGAGCGGGGGCTGGTGATCTATAGGCCGCTTGGACCTCCTCACAGCCTTCCACAACGACCGGTCATTCACTGCACCCGGTGTCAACTCAGAGAGATACTTGCTCATCCCTCGACTTCGATCCGCCTCCAGAGCCTCCTGTAGAACCCTTCTCATCTCATTTAATTTCTTCTTGATTGCAGGGGATCGTGTGAGTCTATACTGTTGTCTAAGGGCTCGTTTCTCCCTCAAGAGATCCTGTATTTTCCTTGGCAAAGTAAAATTTTTCTGCTGGGCTTTAGCATGCATACTGGGGGTTGCCTTTTCTGCCGCCAACGTTATTGTATTCAATAGTATCTCCACAGCAAGATCAATGTCCTTTCCATTCCTCAGAGGCACCTTTGTCTCACACCACTCATCAAAAACTCTGCGAAAAACTCGCCAGTCTGTTCTCGGGTTCGTGAGAGTTCTAGGGGGTGAAACCGCCAAAGCCGAAACACCAAAAGTGATGAGCACCGGGGAGTGATCCGAGGATAACTCATAGCATGATCTACACTGTATTAGCTGTTGGTTGATATTTCTTGCCACCGCAAAATCAATCAGATCAGGTACCTTCCTGCGGTCTGTCGGCCAGTAGGTTGGCTCACCAGACGAGATACAGGAGAGCTTCGCAGAGACAACAGATTTAAAAAGTTCTCTTCCTCTTGGGGAGGTGAGTCTAGATCCCCAGTACGGGTGCTTGGCATTATAATCTCCGCCAGCGATGAAACGCCCGCCAAGTGAATCATAAAAACATGAAAAGTCCGCCGATTTCAGCGCATAATTTGGAGGACAGTACAAGGCCGAGAAATTGCACTCCCCCGCCGATGTTTGGACTGACACAGTAGTGGCCTGAATGCTCTTCTTGCTTGTTTTTGAGTAAAGGTGGTGCTGCAAACCGCGTCTAATAACAACGGCAGAACCACCCCTTGCTTTCCCCTCCGGATGTTTAGTATCATATACAACATAATCACGAATGTAAAAATTATTTTTCTCCGTTAGGTGCGTTTCGGAGACCAGCATTATGTCTACATTATAATTTTTCAAAAAGGCTTGGATTTCAAGTTTGTGTTGGGTAATCCCGTTTGCATTCCAAATCACTACATTTAAGGATTTAGTCATCATTGAGTTTAGAAGTTAGTTTGGTCACAGCAAGCTGGAGTTGTGTCAATGTGTCTTCAAGCATAGTTTGCCTCTTTATCATCTCTGCTAAACTGTTTTGCATAGCACCCATATTCGATTGCAAAACAATAATTAATTTCATTAAATCCCCATAACTCTCTTGTTGGGCACCACCTGTTCCATTTGGATTTTCATCGCGGGAATTTGCCCGCAACTTTTGTGCGTAAGTCATTCCAGAAGAACCCGGGAGATCATTGGGATCAGCTGCTTTCCTCGCATTGTCTGTGGGTTCTTTTTGTTTCTCTCTCTGGGCATTATTTGCTAAGCGTTGTTCTCTCCGCTGCCTTGGGTTCATGCGTTCTTGGAAATCACGATACACCTCGCAGCCTCTGTAATTAGCGGTATGATTTTTCCCGCAATTGTTGCATTTCCTAGCATCAGCATTATTTTTGTCCTCTTTGCATTCGATTGTTTTATGTTTACCTGCGCAGATTACGCATATTGCCGTCAGATGGCACCTATTACGGGTGTGTCCATACTCTTGACAGTTATGACATTGAATAGGCCTTTTTTGTCTGTGTGGCTCTTCGACATGCACAACTAAATGCATAAGTCTATTTAGACTATAAATTGGATGAGGAGATCTTCTATCACCTGTGACATTTATCTCCAAGAAGAAGGAGGATGTTTTTTCACCTGCTCGATTTTTGCAATTGGTGACACTCTTCACGGAATATCCCAGCGCCTTCAACTCCATGGAGATGTCATTCTCTGTCATATTAGGGTGTAAGCCCTTTATCACCACCCTCAAAGAGCGTTCACTCTTAAGCTGGTAAGTATAGAATGCGATTTCCTTTTGTGTTAAGAAAGTCTGTGTCTTTCTATAGTTGTCAACATTGTCCAGCTGAAGTTTTGCTTCGAGCCCTTGTCTCAAGATCTTAACGTCATACTGTTCAATCTTCAGCTCCTTCATAGAAGTATCAATCACATTCAGTACATCATTGCCCCTAATGTAGAAAGGGACTGGCTTCTCTTGGCGCACCTCAGCAGAGGTGTTGTCTTTGGGTTTGTTTTGATCTTGATCGTCAGTCAGAGTGTTCAATGCTTGAAAGCGATTGTGGGTGGTGACAGGTGTCATATTGGGTTTCTTAGCTGCTGAGCCATGTCGTTCATTCCCCCTAGGGCTTCTCTTCCTCTTTGTATAGATCTCAGCTCCAGTAGGGACCTGGGGACTTCCGGCATACGTCAAATGGCGTTTGGAAGACATTTGGGGTGAATCCGGTAGACTTTCCCCTCCTGTCTCCCCACCATTGACTGATGAGGCTGCGAGGTTATGGGTGGGTGTTCTAAGCATTTTAATCGCAAGATGAACCACGGATTTTCGGGCCTTCTTCGCATAACCACTCCGTGGCCCTCAGCGATCTAAAAATGTACAAAATAAATTTATGAAGTGATCAGAAAAATTTCCATGCTTAGAGATGTACCTTAACTGCTGTTGTGGAACTGACACATAAGGTACCTCTTAGGTGTTTTATATGTATCTATAAACCCTGAATTTTTCCCATCAACACATAAAATGAAATTCCCCTTCGACAAACTTTAGTCCTTTGATTATACATACGCTATATGGAAAATTACTCTAAAGTAAATTTTCCATATATAGGTACACGCTACTGTGAGATGTGTAAAATGCTCTTTTCTTCCCTAAGGGAGTCAGGGAAATGTGAAAAGCATTTTCCACGTGGTATCACTTAATTGGCCATTTTTTGAGACTTTATGTGGGGGGACACACAACAAGTTGTTTTTTGGGGTAAGAGCGAGTGTTTAGTGAAAAATTAATGTGAACATTTTGTGTCATCATCACGACTTGCTCTTTGCCAGCACAACCATATTCATTTGGTGCGGGTGAGGGTGTATATGGTTGTGGCATAAAAAGTCATTGGGGAGTTGTAAATATAGTAAATTGCTCCAGACATTCCCTCAAGGATGGGTGACTTCATGTGATACAAGTTTTACCATTTCGCAATGGTGGAGTAAATCAATTTTGCAAAGTGCGTCTAACGTCTCACACATCCACTCACTTTCGCATCTTCAGGTGAAAATTGTGGAAAACAATTTGCCAAGTGAAAACTTTTCACAAAAACATTTTTTCCTTTATGATGATTAATCTCCTTAATATCCCATACATTAGGTACAATATTTTAATAAAAAAAAATTGTACAAAATTTGGTAAAAAATAGACTGGAATACTTTTAAAAAAATTAATATTATGAAAATCCTTGAACCCACTAAAGCAAAATATTTGTTCTAAATTTATGTTTATTTAGGATAAATAAAATTGAAAGAGTGAATTCTTTATGTGGGAATTTGCTATAGTGTGAAACAAGAAGATTTTTGCCAAGAATTATATCCCACGCGGAAGAGCCGTCAGCACGGTTAGCACAATTTACGGAAAAATAAATTCGAGACAGATAAATCTTTGCCAAAATCTACGAATTTCCTTTACATTCTTTTTCAATGGTCAAGAAATATCTCAATGTATGCATATCTCAAACAAAAGGGCAAAGTGTAACTTTAAAATTTATGATCGCAAGGAAAGTATAGGTAACTGTGGCTATAGGCTAGCCACGAATTATGATTTATAAAACATTTTAATTAAAAGTAGATTCATATTTTGTAATTAATACGGAAACAAATGCTAAAATTATCAAAATTCAAATTAGTGTTCAATTTAATATAATGGTTTTTATTTACGCTGAAATATCAAATATTAATCAACATTTGGCCATTCGGTTAACCAAAATACCACGATTTTTTTCATTCATTGATTAATATTGACCAAAGTATAGAATTAAAAATAAAACAGCCGAGTTTTCAAAATCATTAAACCACATAATTGTTAATTTTCTTTGGAAAAATTTCTATTCTAAATCCATTTTCTAGAACAAACCATTATAATCCCTACCCTCAGATTCTTCGATATGGTCGTCATATAGTGGGAACAAGTGGAACATAAATGTAATTCTCCTATTACGTATGTATTTAATCAAATTTAATCAACGTTCCCAAAGTGTTTATACAATAGAGAATGAATTTAACATCGCCTTGGGGACTTCTACATTGCACCAGCCTCTATTGAGGCTGACTAGGTATAGGTTTATAATATAGAAGAACATATGTGAAGGATACTCTTTTGTAAAAACATAATAGTTAATCAATTTATTTAATTGTTTTGAAACTTTCTTTCTACGCTCATTCGATAATAGAAAAATAGAGTTGAAAAAATCTTTAACTGACTGTGTTTAATTTTATTAAATAAAAAAAAACTCTCAAGTTCATATCTTCAATCATACCAGTTGGGATCGAAAGCTTGTGCTTTTTTTTAATGTTTGTTTAAAGCTAACACAACTTTGCAGTGATGTGAGGGATACGGTGAGAGAAGGGTGTGCTTGCGCAAGCAAGCGAAAGCTTGGGTGTAAAAGATGGGAAAAAGTAGTGGAGGAGTATATTGAATTATTCTAAAATATAAAAACATAGTTCTGAAATCAAAATTAAAAGTTAATTTTGTGAAATTTTAAAGTTATTTTATACTTAAGTCAAGTGAAAATTATTGAAAATTGGCGATGAAGCCAGCAAAATTGCGGAAGGCCTAACGGCAGTATTGGTTTTGAACTTTGGATTAATCAGCACAATGGGACGTTAATTCTCTCTCTCTCTTCAAATGTGAGAGGTTTGGGGAGAGTGTTGTAGAGTGAGCTTTACCCGAATTAACCGGATCTGGGATCTCATTCTGTGAGAAATTAAAACCAGAGGAGAAGTGAACTAAAGAAAACAATTAGAATTACATGGAAGCTGGCTCTCGATGGATCATGACTAGTACTGCGAAGTCAATAGAGATCCTGGACGATTAAGTATTGAGTATAAATTGGAAAGCTGAGTTGACAAGATTTAGCCTAAGCTAGTACAACGAGGGTAATTCTTGAAGATGTTGCAGAGCGAAAGAATTGTACTATTTTGTCAATTGAGATTGAAAACATCACGCTGCGCTGAGATGCTGACCGCGGAGCATTTTAGTATTTTGGAGATCATTTTGATGCGGAGAGCCGGACTTGAGGATTGGAGAATTGAGGGCCCGCTTTTCAACGAGAATCTGGTTTGACTTTCTGAACAAAGATGGATCGACAAGGAAGCTGATGCAGAATAGATTTCATTGGTTAAATATTACGATGGGAATAGTGAGCAATTCGGAAAGGAGAAAACCACTGAGGAAAGCAGCAGCGATGTCAAATCAATTTAGTTAGTAAAATTTTGCTTGAGAAAGATTACTAGGTTTTGAAAGCTCAGCAGTATTATTTATATGATTTATTTGAGTTCAGTTTTGTTTCTTTAATTTTGAAATGTATTTTATATAAATTTTCAGATTTGATTTACTAAAATCTTGAACCATAAGTAAAATCTTTAAACGATTTGAAGTGTTTGTGACTAATTTTTAATTGGTCTGTTACTTCATCAATTACAAGGATAGTAAGGAAAACCTTAAGAATACTTCCTTTTGAAAAGATAAGAGATAGTGCGAGTGATTAGTTTAGAAACATTGATTAGATAAAAGTGAAGAGATTGATCCATTTACAGATACAAATATGTAATAGAAATTGTATATTAGCCCGATCGGGCATATTACAATAAATCCTTTATTCATTCTAACACAACTTTGTAATATCTTACATGAGTAATATGCAACAACTGCACTCTTGTCTTTAAAATCAACTGCAAATAGAATATAGACTAAAATACAATTCAAATAGTTGGAGAAATCTCGACTATGTGATTTAAACATTTCTCTGAACTGTTGAAATGTCTAAGGAAAGAATGGAGCATACAATGCAATATAATTCAGACTATTCAGACGGCAGATGATATACTCAAGGAGTAGTAAGGAGTAGAACAAATGGAACAAATAGCATGGAGAGTTGTATTAAATTCTACTTTGCCGTTATTTATCATATCATTTTACAAAATGTGTATGGCAAAATGTCACAGCATTGAAGATTTTGGAACGAATTGTCTCGCAAGATATGTAAAATATACATATATACATGAAAAGATATATTTTACATTTTCAAGCAACGTCTTCAAGATTGTCTCTTCGCTATGTTCTCCTTTAAATCACACCACTTTCACCGAATTATCCACTCTGCTTTACTTTTGGGTGCATCGATTTTTTTTTCACTTCTTATTCTCTAGAGAAAATCTAATAAAGAAGAAAAGGTAAGACATGTGTGGGATGGTGTATGGACAGTGATGTATAAGAATGAAACTTATTGAAAATAAATTTATGAAGACTTAAAAATGTGGTTTTAGCCCATGGTGGTTTTGCAAATTACACCTGAATTATTTTGATGAAGATTATGTATGAAAATCACAAAAGTTCACTAGGTGTGTTATTCAATTTTGAATAATTTTCTCTTAAATCAATGATTTATTTAACTTCTAAAGGAAAATAATCAATTGGGATGTGTCACATTGAATATACGGAATTTCATGTTGCTTCATTGTGCTTGTCTATAATGAGATCGTTTATTCAATAGAATTTATTTGATTTTGTTTATTGGATTGAAGTCTTCTATAGAGATAATCAATCAGTATGTATGGGAGTTTCTAAAGAGATTTTAGGGACACTTTTTTGGAGCCGATGCTGTCACTAATGTTGCTTGTTGTGTGTGCTGAATTTAAAGATTGTGTCAAATAAATTTTTAAATTTAAGGGTCTCTGATTTTCATCCTTCGCACTTATGTATTCCTTTTCATTCATTGACTTAGAAGACCTTTTAGAATTTTTTGTTAAAAGAAAAGTGTAGAATTTTTTACGACGTTAGAAGCTTATCCTTAACTTAACTGAAGTTCCAGGTAGTCAAGCGAAAACAAAATGATTTTTTTGTCATATGCTGACAAATAATTTTTTACTTCTAACCTGAATTTTCCAGAACTAATTGGAACTTTCTGCATTTTATTTCATCAATTTGATGATAAACTTTCAAACTATCCCATTTGGATTAAATGTATATCTTCCATCAAATCGAATTAGCTATTGAAACACATATATACATTGAAATGCTATTAAATAAACATTTAAAATCTCCATCTAATCCACCTGAATAATTCATTTGAATAAATTGTTGAGAGAGAATATTTGAGGAGATAAAATGCATCGGAAAATCCCTGCCGAGAGAGAAACATTCGTTTACCCCATGGGGTTGGCGCAATTTTAGTCAATTTGTCGATATCTTCATCGCATTTCTGGTGTTCACAAGACTGTGATTTTGATGGAGGGTCCATTAAGGAGAGGTTCTCACAATTACAAGGAAGTGTTGTGGAATCCACAAACAAGAAGTGACTTGAGTCTGTCTTCGTTAAATATTGTACAATCTCCGTCACTCTAATGGGGTTCGCTTTCTTCCTGTTGGCAATAATTCTCTCGCATACCCCGCCCAGAAGATGCTCAAGATCATTAAGTTCTCTAATGTCAGTACATAGAATAGAGAGGGGGTGGGGGTGGATTATTCACTGAAGGATGGGAGAAAAAAATCACTAATCGACACTCAGCATTTGAATAATGATGAAGATGTGGGAAATTTAACGCGCTACAAAACGCAACATCATAAAATTTCTCCACTCTACCAGATAATGCCAACATTTATCACACCCCACAGCTTCCGTATACGTATTATCTACCCCTCTTGTCGCATATCTCTCACTAAGCAGAGCTTCACAACTTTGTGCGATTGACTTTTGATGTCTAAAACACGAAAAGATACTCTCAGGTGTTAAAAATCATTCAGACTGCCATTTGCTGGTTCATGTATGTTATACAGAACGTTGTTGAAAGACTAATGAAATAAGCTATTGCACAAATCTGTAAACGATATTTTAATTACATAATTAAATTAACCACAGTGATGAGCAATTGGGTTCATCTATGTATAATAAATATTCAAATTAAATTAAAAAAAAATACACACATTTACCAGTCTCGGTAAAGTGGAAAGTTGCAATATCCCAATTTCATTTTTTTTTCAGAAAATCTACAGATTGGATTTTCATCGTTGGGGTTGCATGAGGATATATTTTTTGTGATTACGGGAAATTGGTCAGAAAATTGATGAAAAGTTTTTTCTATATTCACAGGGTGGGCCTTAAAGCATTTTTTTTAATTTCGATATTTTTTTTTTGTTAAAGTTCAATCTATTTTTCTATCTTACTGTATCTAAATCTATTGTATATTTAAGATGCAATCTGCAATATTACCTATCGATTAAAGTTTAAAGCTCATTGTTATGGAGTTGCAATGAAATAAAGAAATAGAAACAAATAAGTGAAAATACTAAAGCTAAGCGTTTTTGTTTTAATTTTTTATCATAAAACTTTTCTTATTATTTGCTGAAAGACGAGTAAATTACTCGTAAACAGATGTCTTGATAATTAAATTTTAAAAAACGCAATATATTGAAAACTTTGAAGAACCCTGAGAGAAATTAAAAATAGAGGAGAATTCTTTACTATTTCCTGTCGATTCATCAAATAGTTTGTGAGGCCTTTTGAAGGCAGATTTTTTTTTGGAGTACCCTCTGTATGCTCAATCCTTTCTGTGTGGGGCGCTAGAAAATGGAAAATTGCCACTCAAATATGGTGTCGTGTTTGCAAAGCCATCCAATAAACCAAACGTAGACATACGATGTGTCTACTACCTGGAAGGATCTTTTTTTCCTCATCCAATGTATGTGGGATATCCCCTTAATTCCCCTAAATTTGCGCTAGAGCTAAATCACATTGTCCTGTCACTTGAATATAGGAAAAAATCCTCAAGGGTTTTTCTTTTTTTTTTATCAATATTTCATCTTATCACTTTTATGCTGACTTCTCTCCTCGTGCCTTTTTTTATCGCCAATAAAGATTGGATGCGTGATACGACTAAGAGTCAATACGATACATTTCGCATCTCTTATTCCAGCACAACGTACATAATGTGGATTGAATTAAAGAGTGAGTTTTACTTTTTTCTGGAGGGATTTCATCAAACACACAACAAAAACTTCAATTTGCGGGTTTTCACATTAAGGCATAAAAGTATACGCTGCTGTATTACTTGTCTTTCAACAACAGAAAGTTGATGTAAAATCATGAATGGTTGTGCCAGTAATGCGATAAGAAGGGAAACACGAGACTTCCATAAAAATTCATAAGAGCTAAAGAATTTGGAGAATATTCTTTACTTTTCGCCAGCATTGTTTTGTTATTATATAATACTCAATAAAATAACTCTTTGAATTCACTCCCACAATACACATGTGAAGTTTATTTATTCTTTTACGGGTTATTTGGTGGAATTGCAGCAAATTTCTAAGTTTTCATATAGTATATAATATATGTATTGTATACTATATATAGAGAGGAACATTTTAGTAAGTCATAAGTTGGAATATATCGATTAATCTTCATGAACCTTTGATGTTAGGTTGTGGGAGTTGTATTATTTTTCTCCTGTTGAACTCCCTATTTCAAGAATTCCGAAACTTACAAGAAAGTTGTGCTACCTATAAGGAGAAATCATAACCCTGGAAATATTTCTAATCGTCCTGGAAATAATTATATGTAACTTTCGTACCTCTGCTTTGAATATTATTTCACATAAGCATATAATTTTATTAGTTTATGGATGGTATGGACTATGGAGGGAAGTTACTCACTTTGCAAAAGCGTCTTTCAAAGCACATCATTCTATTAAGACTAATTCGGATCTGTCGTGGCTAAGAAAATAATCCTTAATTTGAAAATTTTGGAATAATAAAAAAGATTTTTTTGATTTGATATTTTGTGTCAAACTCTTTCGAATTATGAATTGAATTCAAATTTAAAAGCGTGGGGTATCATGATAATATTATGACGATAATAGCCGTATAAAACTATCACGGAAATGGAAAATGGAATTTTGCAAAACTCAAATCACATAAAATGGTTGTAACAATAAAAAATTGACCAATAAAAAAATATATCTTCATTATTATTATTATTATTATTATTATTAGATATTCTATGTAGCAAACACACATACAAGATGTTTGAAAAGTCACAAATTAGCTGTGTTTCTTTCAGACACAGCTTTTGTGTACCGAGCAAAATCGAAAGTCGTCAGATCGAGCTCAAACTTGGGATGAGCACGAATTAGGGTCCCCACATTCCAAAAAACGTATGCGCCAAAAAATTTTTTCCGGCCGTCCGTCCGTCCGGAACCTTTTGCTAAATTACAAGAGAACGGTAATAGATAGAGACTTGCGGTAAACGGCAAAGTTTAAAAGTCGACTGGAAGACGTCAGATTATGACGTCAAATTTTACCCCCCACCCCCGCGTCCGCCATTTTGAATAACCTCAAAATTTTGTTTTCGCGATATCTCAGCCCCTGTAATAGCTAAAAATCTGAAATTTTGATATGTTGTAGGGGCCATCAAGAGCTTTCCAACGATACCTCATTTTCAAAAATCGGTTAAGCCGTTTAGTCAATATGGCCGCCACAATTTTTCATCGAAAATCGACCATAACTCGAAAACGGCTTGACCGATTTCGATCAACCCGGGGTCAAATGAAAGATCTCAACAAACCCTACAACTCTCTAGAACATCCGAAGTTTCAAAAGTGACCGCTAGGGGGCCAAAAATCGAAAACAAAATTTTCGATGAGTTTTCGATGAATATCTCGAAAACGCCATTATCGATTTGCTTCATTTTTTGATATGTTATAGCTGACTATATTATCTAGCTTCATGCCAAAAATGAAGAAAATCTATGTCGCCGTTCTCGAGCTATAGCCTTCCAAAGTTGGCATGTCATATCTCGGGTTCTACATGTCCGATCTTGATCAACTCAAGCGCAAATGAAAGGTTTCGAGAAACCCTACAAATGTCTAAAACATTGCAACTTCGAGAAATGACCGCAAGAGGCGCTAAAATCGAAAACAAAGTTTTTGAAAATTTCGAACTCGAATTTTTCGAAAATGGCGTCATAATTTTTTTTCATTTTTCGATATGTTATAGCTGACTTCAAGACCTTTCAAACAAAAAAAAATTTTATGAAAATCTATGGATCCGTTCTCGAGATATGGCCTTCTAAAGATTTCTTAGGGTATGACTTTTCAACTTTTCCCGACTTTGCGCGTATTTAAACTAATACGCGTTCTAGATTGCTCTCACAAAATTGGTACACTGAAAGAAACACAGCTCTCGTAAGCTTGGTCAGCTTACCAGTACATTTTCTTTGAAGTCCGAGTAAAGTATTCCTTGTAAAACATAAAGCACGATGAAACCAATATAATAAGGGATGGTCACGTTATTTTGGAAACTCAGGGACTTTCAAGAGCGATTTTCAAGCCAATTTTTAAACCAAAATTTTGAAATCTGCTTGCACTCTTGTTAAATGGCCAAATACTGATAAGAATTCAGTATTTTTGATTTAGAAAATAAATTTTTGTGCTCAAAAAATTTATTTGAAATTCTCACATTTTGGCCATTTTGTTCCTGTAGAGTTTCCAAAATAACGTGACCATCCCTTACTTCCAAAAAGGATTAATTCAACCGCAATCCACATACAGCTTAACACTTTGCATATCAAATTCAGTTTTGCTTCTACCTTAAATTTTCAACTGTTGGGTTATTTTGTCCCCAAACTTTTCTCTACGAAACTAAACTATCTCACCACAGTGGTGGTCAAAAAAGTGACTTCCGTAAATTAACTGAACACCAAAAAAAATCTCATAACTGTGGCAGTACAAGAAGTTTTTGAAATATTCCAACGCGCTCATCAGAGAGTTAAATTAAGCAAAATTGTATAAATTATCAATGTGTGGTTTTCCACCCATTTATGTATACGTAGAAAATATGTTGTTGAATAAACGCCTCAACTTTTTTGAAAAGTACAGAGGAAAGTCGGTTTAGGACCAAGCAAGGGAGGTGAATAGCGTGGAGTTTTTGAGAGATTAATTATGAATATTTCAAAAAGTGTGTAGGTGAGTGTGGGACTCGGTGGAAAATTCTGAAAATGCTCGGTAAAAAAAAACTAAATGTGAACTCGGGCATGCAAGAGTGATTTAACTTACCTGAATGTGTCGAGTATCATTGTGAAGAGGACAAATTTCCCCAGGAGTGGCACAACAAGGGAGGTTGGTGGAATAATTTCCGCCAACAGCAGGAAGAACACAGTGAGTGAAAGTAGGATAGATATGCTTAATGATACCTGGCAAAGAGAGGTGAAAATATGAGCTGTTAGTGGAAGAAAAATGACTTGCTAAAAATTCACATTTGCCCAGAGTTGGGAATGGTGATAATGGATGGTGTTTAAAACAAGATAAAATCTAAATTTATGTTTGCTTACATATAATAAAATATGAAAAATTGAATTACAAAACCCATTTTTACCATCTCATGCTGGTGTGTCGATTTTAGAGTGAAAATTTAGTAGAAGAAAAAAATTAAGGAAGTCGAATTTGATCTGTATTTCTGATCTTCTTCAGAAACTCATCAATTACAATGAACTATTTTTCACAACAGACTATTATAACATTGTCTATTCTCTTGCGTCAATGTCTCTTTCATCATTTATTGGAAAATTTCATGATTACTATAGCATATAAGGCTTCTAGAATTTTAGAACTGCTTGTTGATAAAAAAAAAGAGCTTTCACTTTTATTTGAGATAAATATTTTAAACGTGGTTTCTCGGCAATATCTTGCAATTATTCTTCAAGTCCATAAGATGACGTAAAACATATTCAATTCGAAAAAAGGCTTAGTTGAACGAGAGAACTCGTTCAATTTTCTAAAAGAAGATGACATAAAATGTCAAAACCTTTAATTATCTTGCTTGACTTTCTCTTTTTTCAAAGCATTAACTTTAACTTAACTAGAATTTGGAGTTATTTTCATTCACATCTCAACTCTGACCAAAATCTCTGGGTAATAATGTACAACATTTTAAGTGAGCGATAAATACTTTATGTAAGAGAATCATCATTCTAAAATCGGTAATTTATCTATCGTGGTGAGAATATAATATATATTATGTGAATTTAATCTTACCTTTTCCCCGCTATCTGATGGCAGATAAAATACTAAAATCGTTAAGAAACTAATCCCCATGCACGGAATGATGAGGTTTACGGTGTAAAATAGCGTCTTGCGTCTCATTGTTATGTTAAAAGTTATATCTAGGTACGGTTCATCGCAGCACGTGTAGAATTTTTCATTCCTGCAATGGAGAAAGAGGTGAAACAGAGGGAATTATAATAGTTTTTGCTGCCCATAGCATGTCCAGGAAATGCATCATCTTGTAAAGAGAATTGCATTAAATTGTTCTGTCGCCTGCCATAAGGACAATGGCATGAGATTTTTCAACATTGTGGAAATAATAAAACTCCCAGGAGAGAGTGTATGTGGGTCGGATGTGGCTTTGTGGAGCTTCCACAAAATCCCTCATTGTCTTTTCCTTACTTCACCGCATCACACCCCGCTTTCAATTCTCACAGAAAATGTGTGTAGACTGTCGCTCATCTCTTATGAAATTTGCCCCAAATTGCACACAGATGTACTTATATATACATGCGGTTTTTCAGAGATATGTAAATTGAAGTAAAATTTTCATATAAGAAAGATTGTAATTTTCTTGCTATACTATACATACAATACATTATATCTTGAGTCTATTCTTTAGAGTGTTAAAGGGAGTTATAGATTCTCTTAATTTACACCACAAAATGTGCGAGGGAAGAGAGAAAATCTGCGAAGAAGGGTGGAAAGTGTAAAGTTTATGCCATACACGACGTATTGGTTGATAGATCAATCCTTCATAATGAATTTCTTGTACAAATTTCCCCTAATCTTTCTAAACTTTGTCTTCAATTTGTCATTGGAACAATCCTTTTGCCTCGGGAAATTTGCAAAGTCAATAGAGATTTCCGTTGATTTTCACATTGAGCTTGTGGGATATCGTTGAAAATAAAGCAAAGTCTGACGAGATTTCCTGAGAATGGGAAATATATATCATTTTGTGGGATTGAAATGGCTTAATCCAGTAAATTCAATAAAATGGATTTCATACAACCGCCTATATAGCTTTGCTATATACATTCAAACACTGAGAATCTGTGTTAATTTAGGTGAAGAAAAAAAATTAAATGTACAGTAATTCAAAAAAGCTTTTCTATATTACATATAGCACTCACTTAAAGAGATTTAAAGAGCTTTCAAACCAAATTACTCAAAAATTAACAAAAAATCACATTAGAACCTCTCCAACGCAAGGAAAATTCTCAAAAGTAATACAAGATATTTGTAAGGAAAATTTAAATTTATAAATTTATTTTTTGAACGATAAACTCTCATCGCAAATTAAATTCCCCAAATTCACTCAAAAAGTCATAATCTCAGGGATGAGTGAGAGTTATTCCACGAAAACCTCTGCTTTTCATTTCTCTTTTAGCTTATTATTTCCTTTCTTTTTTCATCATATTAATTTTGCCATGAATATTTTGCCAAGATGGAAAAATTTCTCAGTAAAGTTTATTTTTATTAACATCATTTACCCGAACAATTTAACTTTTTACTTAAGACAGGAAAAAAATCCCGAAATTTCACTTGAGAGAAATTGTTAAATTAGTGTTCAAACTGAAAGATTGGTGTAGGAACCAGGGGGGAAATCTAAAATTCTCTCAATTTGCATATTCATAAACTCATGACAATGTTGAATAAATTGTAGCAGTATTGTCTCAAATGCTTTTGCGAAAACTTCCCAGGCGGGTTGATGTGAAAACCAATTAGGAGCACGTTACAAAACCACTTTTGTATATACTAAAGGATTGCGAGTGAAAAGCGATACGGGGGTGGAAAGTTGGGGTAGTTGAGTGAGTGTGAAATATCAAATAAGAGATTACAACACTTTATCTAAACGCCTTACCGAATTGCAGGAACTTCCAAAATATCCCATTCGACTGATGTATAGAATTCCGTAAGATCAATTCCAACTTCAACCACATTTGTGCCATTAGATTCGTCAATGTGGCGCAAATCGACCTGAAAGGAAAGATGTGGGTGGGAAATTAATATAAAAGTAATATGTAGATATACATACATACATATACGGTAACCATTTTGGGGTTTATAAATAAACTTTTCTCTTTGCTATACTTTGGGGTCGTCGTTGATATATGTTGCAAAGGGCAAAAAGTTAATAAATTAATTTTTGTTGACCAACCTGAAAACCATCGTAGGTCCAACTGCCGAATTTCATAACGCATGTTTGTTCATCAAATGGAAAATACTCCACATCGATTTCGCAGGAGCTTTTGTAAATGGCCGGCGGTCGCCACTCCACGCGTCCTGTGTAGTTGAGGGTGGCTTTTGTGGCCAATGTCACCTCAAAGTTCCCATCAGCGCTGGATTTCACGCAAATTTTTATCCATTCACGTCCAGACGCAGAATTAACATGGAGGGATGTAAAGTTGCATAATTTAGTGTCAGGAAGACCACAAAAGTGAGTGAGAAAATTGATGGGACCGGTAGGAGGAATATTTCATGGGTCCTAATTAGTGCATGTTGCTGCTTTCAACGGAAACTTCATTCAAACTTCCATTTATTAAACGTTTCTGGAGTGATACGGTCATATGTACCTATATAGTTCTACATAGCGTATGGGTGGCCTTTTATAACTATAACATAATGTTTCTCGAAAATCTTCCACTAAGCGATTTTGTTTAACAACTTAATATCCCCAAAAAAACGCATGATTGAAATCTAATTACATTTATCTAATAAACTTTTCGTATCTGATTTTTTATCAGACACAAGACTAATTTTTTGAAAAAAAAAACATTTTTTTAAACAAAGCTTAAAATCCTGGATATGGATTTTAAATTGGCTTCAGATTCCCTGCTTAACCCATTTAAAATAAATCAAGTATAGAGGCTTCCCATAAATTTTAAATTATTCTCATGTGATTATTAAGTAAACATCCGAGACATTGAACACTTCAGTTTAGTATTTAATAATTCCGGCAAATTTGTTTGGGCGCTCTTACTATATCCGAGAAACTGCTATACTCTTGAGGTTAAGAACGGAAGTGTCGGACGTATTCACATTTCAGAGCGAAATTCCTTTTGAGCCATACACACACCCCTCTCCTTCCGGTCCGGATATACATATATGTATACATATCAAAATGTGACTTACTTGTTGTACAACACAATGTCAGGTCTCCAAATGTGATCCGACGGCACGTGGAGCATCTCAACGCCACCGTATTCCCTTGGTTCCCATTTTAGTTTGTAGTCATACCAAGTTTGTTCTACCCACAGATTCGTTGTCATAATCTGATTTTTTAGATTAACATCAATCAATTGGGACAATTTTAGCTTGATTTGTACTGTCAGGGCGTCCGTCACATTCACCACGGGTCGCACCAATTTATTGTAATTACTCAGAAGATCATCATATAGGCGCTTTGCATCCGGATTTCCGGTGCATACTGTAAAGATATTAAGAAAAAAAACAGTTAAATTGTATTATCCTTGATTCAATGCTTAGAGAACAATTGATGATGATCATGATTGTGTATGTAGTTTTAGATTCTACCAAAAGCGTCGAAAGCTCCGGTAAAATTTGTTTTAAACAGCTAAGAATGGAGAGAGTTTGCCCTTCTGTATTATCCCTTGTGCATTTCTCGTCATAGAATTCCTTAGGATATTCATAGTTCACTTAATCATAATTTAGAGTAAATACCTAATAAAAAAATAATTATTTCAAAACTTTTTAGAAAGAAAAACGAAAAATATGATGTAAATTAAAAGATAAAACTGAAACTATGATATATTTTAATAACCCAGAATTATGTAATAGGATTTCACGCGAAAATTAAATTTTGCCGTGAATATTTGCAAGCTTTTGAACTTGCATTAAGTTTATCAAATTATGTACCTCGAAATTTCAACGCTCCAGTTATTGGCATCATTATGCATACATAATTATGACATACTAGTTTAGTCGAAACTCCAAGCAGATGTGAGTAGATATCATTCTGAGTTGTTTTTGGAAACATGGAAAAATATTTAGGAGATTATCTAAATTGTGATTTGAGCTGTCGAACTCAAACATTGTAGTTTGAAAAAAAAATCCAATTAGTTAGTGTTCCACTTCGTGGCCAACACCAAGTATTTGGTTTTGAAAGTATTAAAATTTTTTTTAAATAGATTTGATAATTCAAAAGGTTCGAATACTCAGAATAAAAGCTTTAAAAAGTTTCATTGTTGAAAGCTCTGCTACCAAATTCAATTTTGTGATTGCAATCAGATAAAATTGTACATAAGAAATATATATAACTGACAATTTTCACCTTTCTTCTTGCATAGCTCGTCAGTGCAAAGTTCTTGTCCCCAAGGTTTATCTTTCAAAAATGTTTGTTGGGACTATGCTAACGCAATATCTTCAAAACAAATGTCTATTCGAGTGAATAATTCATAGAACAATACAAACTAATCTAACACCTTCTCATAAGAACTACTTTTGTGGTAGATATACTCTGTAGGTATGTATATTAAAACTAATAAACGATAGGTAGGTATAGGAGAGGGCGGGGCTAATTATGAGAGTTTGGAATTTTTAAATGGCAATTTCTCCCAAGTTATTAATTGGAAGCTTTCTGAAAAAATTATGATAAGAAGTCCTATCTACCCTCAATAGTTGCCTGTAGTTTGGAGATTATCCGATGGATAGTTTAATAGATGAAAAGTTTTTAGTTTTGCGTGTAGAGAAAAAAATCGTTTTCCGACACTTTTCATTTATAACAATTTTCCAATCTCACCGTTTTTTCCACAAGCTAGGTCAATGCAGAAAACGTTGCCAATGTATAATTTTCATTAACTTTTAATGATTTATCTGCACATTTAGTTCAATCAGCACATGCAGTGGGGCTAATATAGTCAACAATGTAAATCATATAAAACGTCAAAATATTGACATGTTTTCTAACTTTTTTGTGGTTGAGAAAATTCCAAAATTCTGTGTTTTAGTGGATAGAAAAGTAAAATTCTTTGCCGCGGATGAACAGGTGAGGAGTTCGGTTAGTAGTTACAATTATTCTCTCAGATGGAAAATCTTTGGAAATGCCGGAGAATTTCATCTACTTAATTCACCCCCCTGTGACAATATTCGTCGACGGATTTTTAAAAACAAATCATAGGTGAAAGGGTTCAAGAAAACTTCGAAAACGCATATTTCCCAAGGAGATAGGAAAAAGTGGTCTGAAACAAAGTTGTAGGCCAGGAAATTTCCTATGAGAATGACATATCGAGGAAAATTTCTTGCCCCGTCGGAGTCCTACAGATAGGGATTTATCCAAATTGACACAATTAGCCCCGCCCTCCCCTATTATTTCCCTTATCAAAAGTTATACATTTGCTTGAAAGTTTCCAAATACACATTTTCCAAAGAAATCCGAAATAGGGTGACAATTTATATGAAATCTCCAGAGATGCAAGTTGTATATAAAGGAAAAGTTCTTCGCGGTGGGAGTACTACACAAAGTACTTTAATAAATTCAACATCTTCAACTTTTAATGTGAATTCGGGTTTTACTAAAGATGTTTTCATAGTCTATAAAAAGCTTTTGATTTTGCATTCCCATTACGTTTTAGCTGTGTTTCTTTCAGACACAGCTTTTGTGTACCGAGCAAAATCGAAAGTCGTCAGATCGGGCTCAAACTTGGGATGAGCACGAATTAGGGTCCCCACATTCCAAAAAACGTATGCGCCAAAAATTTTTTTTTCCGGCCGGCCGTCCGTCCGTCCGTCCGGCCGGCCGTCCGGCCGGAACCTATCGCTATATTGCAAGAGAACGGTAATAGATAGAGACTTGCGGTAAACGGCAAAGTTTAAATATCGACCGGAAGACATCCGATTATGAGGTCAAAACCACCCCCCCTCCCCTCCGTCCGCCATTTTGAATAACCTCAAAATTTTGTTTTCGCAATATCTCAGCCGCTATTATAGCTAGAGGGCTGAAATTTTGACATGTGGTAGAGGCCATCAAGAGCTTTCCAACGATACCTCATTTTCGAAAATCGGTCAAGCCGTTTAGTCAATATGGCCGCCACAATTTTTCATCGAAAATCGACTATAACTCGAAAACGGCTTGACCGATTTTGATCAACCCGGGGTCAAATGAAAGATCTCAACAAACCCTACAACTCTCTAGAACATCCGAAGTTTCAAAAGTGGCCGCTAGGGGGCCAAAAATCAAAAACAAAATTTTCGATGAGTTTTCGATGAATATCTCGAAAACGGCGACATAAATTTTTTTCATTTTTTGATATGTTGTAGCTGACTATATTATCTAGCTCCATGCCAAAAATAAAGAAAATCTATGGATCCGTTCTCGAGATATAGCCTTCCAAAGTTGACATGTCATATCTCGGGTTCTACAAGTCCGATTTCGATCAACTCAAGCGCAAATGAAAGGTTTCGAGAAACCCTACAAATGTCTAGAACATTGCAACTTCGAGAAATGACCGCAAGAGGCGTTGAAATCGAAAACATAGTTTTCGATAATTTCGAACTCGAATTTTTCGAAAATGGCGGCATAAATTTTTTTCATTTTTCGATATGTTATAGCTGACTTCAAGACCTTTCAAACAAAAAGAAATTTATGAAAATCTATGGATCCGTTCTCGAGATATGGCCTTCTAAAGATTTCTTAGGATATGAATTTTCAACTTTTCCCGACTTTGCGCATATTTAAGTTAATTCACATTCTAGTTTGCTCTCACAAAATTGGTACACTGAAAGAAACACAGCTCCCGTAAGCTTGGTCAGCTTACCAGTACATTTCCAATTAACTTTCATATGGTTTTCATATATGCATTGAGCATACATAGGAGCTTATTCTCACAAAAATATTTTCTTTTCTATCTATTTCGTCTTACAAGGGATTTTGTAAGATTTGGTATTCCAGCAAAAAAATCTTTTATAGCACCTTTTTAGAACATTCCCCTCAAAACAGCAAAACGTAACAAGATGTCGCTATTTGTGACGTTTGACATTGAGAAAATAAATAAAATTAATTCGGATTGAACTTTATTACAGGAAATTTATTGAAAAGGGACGTTTATTTTCTATTTATTTCGTCTTAAAAGGGATTTTGTAAGGTTTGCTGTTCCAGCAAAAATTTCTTTTTCATTATTTTATAGTAACAGACCTCCGAAACTGGAAGTCAAAAACAGATGTCGCTGTTTACGTTGAAAAACGAAGTGAAACCGAAGATAGACGAAGTGAAATAAGTTAATGTAAACAAATAAAATGAGGTTAAAGTTAAGTGAATTTATCGAATTTATCAACAAAACACAATGGACTATTCAGGATTTTTGGTAAAAATTTAACCCTATTAAAGTATTTTTGCATTTTACATGATAAATAAAGAGTTTTTTTTTATCTAGATTGTGATGGGAAAAAATTGAATCATCTGGAACTTTTGGACATCTGTGGCATCCACGGATTCCGGGAAGAGATACCCGGACAACTCCCAGTCAGCATAAAATGGTTGTTTAAAGCAGAATCTTATGCGGAATGCTGGAAGCATTTGTGAAAGAGTAGAAATTGGTCGGATCAGCTCTATATGGCCATAAAAAGATGAAGTCGCGAATTTAGAATATTTTTAAATAAAACATCTTTCCATACTTTTTGCTTTTAATTCTACACTAAATATTTTTCAATGCAGCCTGTGTGAATGCATAATCTAATCATCTTCCTCAAGGCCAAGTCTCTGGAAAGTATTGACATTCGTTGGCATAATTCACAAAAAATGGTCAGAATTTTTCCACATATTTCACAATAGTTTTTGTTAAAAAACAACCTGAAACAATTCCAAACACTCAGATTCATGTAAAATGTACGGGTAAGCTGACCAAGCTTACGAGAGCTGTGTTTCTTTCAGTGTACCAATTTTGTGAGAGCAAACTAGAACGCGAATTAATTTAAATACGCGCAAAGTCGGGAAAAGTTGAAAAGTCATCCCCCAAGAAATGTTTGGAAGGCCATATCTTGAGAACGGATCCATAGATTTTCATAATTTTTTTTTGTTTGAAAGGTCTTGAAGTCAGCTATAACATATCGAAAAATGAAAAAAAATTATGTCGCCATTTTCGAAAAATTCGAGTTCGAAATTTTCGAAAACTTTATTTTTGACTTTAGCGCCTCTTGCGGTCATTTCTCGAAGTTGCAATGTTCTAGACATTTGTAGGGTTTCTCGAAACCATTCATTTGCGCTTGAGTTGTTCAAGATCGGACTTGTAGAACCCGAGATATGACATGCCAACTTTGGAAGGCTATATCTCGGGAACGGAGACATAGATTTTCTTCATTTTTGGCATGGAGCTAGATAATATGGTCAGCTACAACATATCAAAAAATGAAAAAAATTTATGTCGCCGTTTTCGAGATATTCATCGAAAACTCATCGAAAATTTTGTTTTTGATTTTTGGCCCCCTAGCGGCCACTTTTGAAACTTCGGATGTTCTAGAGAGTTGTAGGGTTTGTTGAGATCTTTCATTTGACCCCGGGTTGATCAAAATCGGTCAAGCCGTTTTCGAGTTATGGTCGATTTTCGATGAAAAATTGTGGCGGCCATATTGACTAAACGGCTTGACCGATTTTCGAAAATGAGTTATCGTTGGAAAGCTCTTGATGGCCCCTACAACATATCAAAATTTCAGCCCTCTAGCTATAATAGCGGCTGAGATATAGCGAAAACAAAATTTTGAGGTTATTCAATATGGCGGACGGGGGGGTGGGGGGGTGGATTTGACCTCATAATCGGATTTCTTCAGGTCGATATTTCAGGTCCGGACGGCCGGCCGGCCGGAAAAATTTTTTTTTGGCGCATACGTTTTTTGGAATGTGGGGACCCTAATTCGTGCTCATCCCAAGTTTGAGCCCGATCTGACGACTTTCGATTTTGCTCGGTACACAAAAGCTGTGTCTGAAAGAAACACAGCTAAGATCCGTCAAAGTAGTCAATTGCTCCCTATCATGACGATGAATCATGCTTTGGTGGTCACAAAAATCACAAAAAGATTGAAAAAGCACCTCGGCAGGACATTGTAAATCATATGATTTTGTAAGATTTTCTTACAAGTTATAAGAAAAAATTCGGCCGGAATACTAAAACCTTTTCTTTTCTATTATAGCAAAAATGTTTCTCGCGACGTGGTCTAAAAGTTGAACTGTGAAACTTTTTAGATTTTACAAATTTATAAGTTTTTTTTTGTGAGAATGCCAAAAAACCTTATAACTCACGAATTGTAAGAAAAGAAAAGAAAATATTTTTGCCAGAATTAGCTCCAAGAAAAGAAAATATTTTTGCCAGAATTAGCTCCAAAATTTATGCTTTTAGTTGGTGGATTATCACAAAATTAGTAGTTTCAAACTTTTTTCAGAAAATTTAAACTTACATTTTTTCATTGTTTCTGATCCGTAATTTAAAACAGTTTAGTATCTGTATTTTAAGTAAAGTTTATTCCGCAGCGAGAGAAAACTAATAGCTTGGATTATTGCACAATTTGACCCATATAAGAAGTTCAAAAAGTTTTATCGAGACCGCGGGAGTTTCTTTTTTATTTCCTCTTGTGATGATGCAAGTAACTCCTATTTACATTCGGAAAATTCTGTGAAGCTTTTAAGGAGAGAAAAAGTCTTTCATTACAAAATGAAGTTCATAAAGTGTTACCTACAATTTTATTTTATAACAGAATAATACCTTATATGAAAAGCACAAGGGAATAATCTTTGCAAAAAATTGCTACATCAAAGGGAATAAGGGAAATAAGCTTTCTTCAAAGGGCAGTCTGTGTGTAGGTCAAGTTTGTGTTAAAAACCAATTTTATGAAATGCAGGGAAAGTACTTCAGCAAAGTTTCTTCAGCAGAAAATTAATTTATCTTCAAAGACGCAAAAGCTGCAGTTGTACAATGTTTAGAAGGGAACGAGATATTAAGAAGGAAATCAAAGATTTGAAACTATTAGTGTGGTGTAGCATTTTCTGTTATAGTTTCCATGTTTTTCTTCAATTATATGTTTTTTTTTAAGTCTTTTTCTAGAATAGTTCTGAAATAGAAAGAAAAAATTGTGAATCTTAAATAAACAACCCGTTTTTCTCACTATGGGAACATACTTTTCTCCTAATCTCTTCAAATAATTGGTAGTGGTAAAAGACAAAATGCTAGAAAGAACCTTATGCATTATATAGGAAGGAAGACGTGCCGTGACCTAGAAAATATACTTCCACCATCTCAAAAGATATTCGTAAGATGATTTGACACGCAAGACGAAGTCTTTCTTTTGGTTTAGACTTCTTCATCTCCTTTTAAAGGGTGGTCAAATGGGATGGGGTGAAAAAAGTTCTTAAAGCCAGCCGTTCCCTCTAAAAAAATGAAGAAGAAAACAGATGGAAAAAAATCCAATACGCAAAATTTCCCAAGAGTTTTGGGTTGTGTGTAGGGTGAGTAATCATTGGGCACACGACTGGAATTTATAAAAGAAAATTTAGTTTGGTGTTTGAAAGTGTTTTATTATTTTTGGGCAAACTTAAAGTGGCGCCACTGAAAGTTTCAACTTCCAAATGGTACATTGTAATTTTTTATTGGATAGAATTTGTTGAACTTCTACGTGGTAGATACCCTTGACAGACTACACGAAATTGAATAACAAAATGGCTTCTAAAAATGTTTGAACAACATAAATGTGGCGATAGAATGTAACAGATTTTTTAAAATAAAAAAATATACTTGTATACATATTATGTATAATGGCTTGAGTATTATTTCCTGAAAAACTACTTAAGCCAAGAATCTATGAAGATGGATTTTAATATTTCTGCCTCTTGTAGTTAAACATAAATAAACAGGCGATATCTTGAAAGTACACAGAGCATGTCGAAAGCCTTGGAAATAAGCCAAATTATTTTTCAGGAACAAATAACAAACTCTTTAAAATTTAACCACAAAAAACAAACAATTTTGTATCAATGATACCCCTTAAACTTATTATTATTTTACTTTGATCTACATGTGGAAAAAACATTTTCCGATTTTTTTTCATATTTGATGATGGCAGAGAAAAATTTCATATTTTCTTATTGAAACAAATAAGTTCATTGATCCATAAAAGAGTTTGTAAGAGACTTCTTGAGCGTAACCCCTCAGAAGCCACCATATCGTGTGATGTCGCAAGTTCAAAGCTCTCATTTATTTCCTTTGGACAGAGAGAAGCTTTTACATTCAGATTATACACACAGAGTTCTGTAAATGTGTTTCCATCAAAATACAGTGTGTGTGTGTTGGCCAGAAAGTGGTATGTTTGCAAGATGGCATGAAAGAACAAGAATCTACATCGAAAAGAGAAATGGCGAAAGCACAGACATGAATAATTTATAGTGAAACATGTAAACGGAATTCACAAAATCCATTCCACGGACCATGATAATCATCTTCAGTGGGAACGATATACAACGTAGCCACTACTTGGAGAAAATTTTACATTTTCATGGAGATCAAGAAATATACGGGGGACGTCTTAGCAAAAAAAAAAAAAAGTACTCGTTCTTCGTTTTTTTTCGTCGCTGCTGCAGCACCTTCCTGTGAAAACCCAAAGGAATTTTTCTCAAATTTCCTCATTTAGACAATGCTACACATTTCTTACCCTCATACCCTTGTGTATGTATCATCTTAACAACATGTAAATAGAGAAACTGAGCAATTAAGACACTTGAAAATGCTGGTGTGGAAAAACCCCGGAAAATACCAAGAATTTCCGCTTCTCCGAAAATTGCTCTAAAATCAGCGCTATTCTGCATCATTTTCCACAAGAAATCTCTTTCTCTAATATGGAATCCAAATTATTTGGGGTATTTCCGCCAAAATACATATTTTATCATGGTTTTCTCAAAGTAGAATTCCAACTGCATTTTCCATTTAACCCTGATTTAATTTTAAATATAATTTGAATTGAAAAATAAAACTCAAACAGTTGTGTGCAGAAACTTTCAAATTTTTAGTGGATTAATGTTTTTGGTAAATATTTTATGAATGCATTGCATATGTTTGACCAAGAGTACCAAAAAGGAAAGATATTTATCCTCATTCTGAATAAAATACCATTTTTTTTATTAAAAAAATGTGCATACTAAAATAATTTAATCCAAATCTGATAAATAAAATATTTATTAGTTGGTATACCACAATCGTGGCATACCAAGTATTGTAATCGTCGGAAAAACCGACCACCTCGGATCGGGCTCAAACTTGGTATGAGCACGTTTTGGACATCCCACATTACGAAAATGGTGGTGGAAAATTTTTGATCCGGCCGGCCGGCCGGCCGGTGCGCCATACTTTGCCTTATAAGTCGAGAACGGTAAAAGATAGAGACTTCCGGTTTGAAGTTTTCTATAGAAATGTGGGTGTAAATTTTCTTTTTTTCGCATTTTCGAAATCCAAGATGGCCGCCATCCGCCATTTTGGAATATTGTCAACCACTTCCCTTATAGTTAGATGTCTGAAATTTTAGTATGTTGAAGGGCTCAGTGAGACGTTTTCATCAACAATTCATACTTGACAATCGGTCAAGTGGTTTAGCAAATATGGCGGCCTAAAGCAAAAAGTGTTTTTTCGATATAACTTGAGAACGGCTTGACCGATTTTGATCATCTTGGTATCAAATTAAAGGTTTTAAGAAGCTCTACAACTATCTAGAACATTCCAAGTTCTAAAAATGTCCGCAAGAGGCGCTAAATACAAAAACAAAAACTGCCTAACTTTAAGGGGCAATATCTTCGAACCCCGATCATAGATTTCTTTTAAATTTTGATATGTTGTAGCATGACTTAATATCTTTCACCAGTCCGAAAATGAAGAAAATCTATGTCGCCGTTTAGAAGATATGACCATTTGAAAAATTCTTGAATTTGAAAAGTTCTAAGAGTCATATCTCTTGAACGGCTTGTCCGATTTTGCTCAACTTGGTATCAAATTAAAGGTTTTGCAATTATCTACAACTTTCTAAAACATCAGAAACCTCTAGAACCATTCCTTCAGGACGAAAAATGCGAAAAACTCTTTTTGTGAAACAAAAATCCGCCATTTTGTGTTCTGGAGGTGACCTTGAAATGTATCGAAGTATATGTCATATTATAGCTTATTTCAATAGCTTTCCATAACTGGTCACGAAATTTCTGTAGGTCTAATAGAACTTAGGATATGACCTTTTTTATGCATCAAATTGCCAAATTTCACAAAAGATCGGCTTTGCCTACTAATACTACTCAAAAATTAAATTACAACGCATAGACTGACCCATCCGCGTTGTGGTATACCAACTCTAATAACTGGACGCGTTATGATTGACTTTCACTCATTTTCTTGAATAATTTCCTCGTTTCTTATTTCTTGCTTTTTAATTCAAATCCCTAAAAAAATATTATTTAAAATACAACAGAGAAATGTATAGAAAAAATGAATTATAAAGCATCGTGAGATTATAGTATGAGCAAAAACAAAAATAAATTGCATTTCCTTGGATGATTTGCAGAGAGATCACAAAAATTAGAGAATTTTTAATAAAATTTTTAAAGTTTTGAATTGCCTTAAGCAATAATAAAATGAGCATTCTCATACTCTCTTTCCCATCTCTTCTCAACTTATGTAAATCAGAGCATAAGAATTAAATTGAAAGACTTATTTATTAAAAGTTTACATATTCACATTCGCTCCAAATTAAGTTTTCATTCCGAAGAAAAGAAAGTTTATATTTAATTTTCAAAGTAAAAAAAATAAATGTATAAAAAAATGATAAAAGAATGTCTCTGTATATAATGTTCTATTGGAATACCTCTTTCCAATGCAAATAGAGCTTTTCTATTCCCACCCCATTCCCCAAATTCTTTCACCTCTCGCATTATTCATGTCACTTTTTCACGCACATCTTGAGATCCCTCAAGGAGAAGAGTAAGCCTGGGGCCAAGATGTGGTATGAGGGGGATGGATGATGTGAAAGGAGGGTAAATTTATACGATATTCAGTAAATTTCCTCTCTATAACCCCGAAGTACATCCAAGAGGACTCTTGTAAAAATTTCCTGAAAAAGGATCATTAGAGAAAAACCCTAATTTCTATTCCTTGCCACACGCTCCAAGTGAGTATATGGTATTTTATATTCACGCACTCTGACCCCATTGCCATCTATTTTCTCTCCTCCACCTTTCCCACGAGAGACATGATTCCTTGGAACATTTACAACAAGTAACGCAGAGGAATTCGAAGGAGAACCCGAAGGTGACTTACGCGATGCATTTTCCATGTTCTTACGAACGATTTCATATTATATAATGTGTACGTAGACGTACATTATAAATTTTATCCGTGACACCATTTTTTCTTTTAATAATTGACACTACAAGAGTTGTAAAAATTCAATGCAATAATGAATTATCAAAAAGAAAAGGTTTAAAAAGCTTCAATCAAATCGTTTCCAAAAATGAAACAGAACAATTTAAAATAAATTAAATTTAAATTTAAGTACAACGCTATCGCATAACACAGTGACACCATTTGTGGAAAAACTTTCAACTTCTCAGTGTATTTCTCACTAATCATGCCTCTCGGTGGGGGAGCGAAGTCTGTGAAAATGTGAAAAGGTTCCGTGAAAAGAGAATTGTGGGGTGTATATACTAACAAAAAGTACTTCTCCTCTCGCGAAATGGCGTGTGAAATTGTTAAATAAATAAGGAGACATCATTAAGAAAGATTTAGGGAAAGTGCCTGAAATCTTTTGCATGTTTCCCATGTGGTGAAAGGAATGATTTTCCATGATGGGAATTTCTCATTATCTAACATGAAATTTCACACCACCCTTCCTTTCAAATACCAAGGCAAGCCTTCGGCGAGAGAAAGTAATTTTGGTGCCAAAAATATGAATAGATGGGGGATTTGGTGGAAATTTGGTATGTGGCTCATGGAATCATACAACACATTGGGCATATTATATAGTTAGTGGATTTTCACTCAAGTACAATATTTTCTCATTTTCTGGCAATAATTATCAAGCATTAGAAAGTATCCTCCATCTCACACCTCATAAGTTAAGTGTGAACATGGCCAAATTTCACCCACTAATTTTCTACCATAATCCCTCAACACAGAAGAACATGCCAGCATTTTCCTTCGCTTTCCGCATATGCCTTTAAATGTAAAGCAAAAGATACTTCAATTCAGCACAGTTCGATATGTCTCAATTGGCCCTGAAATTAGGAGGTTGGAGCATGTATACGGAGTGTTTCCCTTCCTCTCCTGGCGTACTCAAACACTCATCAGAACAGAAAAAACATATAAATTTAATTTTAATGCAAATGACGACGAAAAATTGCCCTTTTCCACCCCACATTACCTACTTAAGCTGCCCCTCTAAATCACTCATACTCCCCCCAACCTCTAAAATGATCCCACCATCAACAGTCGGTGCAAAATTTTCTGACACATTGTGCAAATATTTGACCTCCTCAACATTTATTACCCACAGTGGATGGAGAACAAAAAAATACCCCCTCAAGAGCTTACACTTCGTTCACATCAAAGAAATATACGTTGTGGGGGAAATCATGGGGAATGTTGGAGAGATGGGAAGGAAAAAAATGTTCGCGCAAAAAAAAGTTACGGATTATTTCAGTATAAGGGGGAATAAACGAAGGGAATCTCTCAAAAGTCCATCAGTATTGAAAACCCTTAACATACTTTATCCCCTTTTCGGGAAATATTAGGATTTTCCACTTCAATCGCCGGGATATTTTTGCCAAAGCTCCCACATCTTGAAATTTGAATGGAAAACCCTTAAGCATTTCTACGAGAGTACCTCTTTTTCAAAGTAGCACTACAATGAGTGGCTAATGTATGTATGTTGTACACTTGTGACGAATTTGACCAATTTGTAGAGGAAATCAATTTAGAGTTGATTTCAGAAATTGGAGAATGTATGTAATAGTAATAATTGAGCGATTGTTGCCACTTCCAAAATACCTTCATTGAATGCTTTATTGGGCTGAATTAATCAGTCAATTCATTGATTTGATATGCTTTGTATGCTTAAAATTTGAACATGTACAATACTTAGTTGCTGTACTACATGGTTGTAAATACCCCCTTCGATGCCTTTTATCATATCAAACAATATTTCTTTACAAACTTTACAAAATATATCGAAACATTTTTAGATCGATTTTTAAGAGTGTAACCAAGAAAAAAAAAACTTGGTATGTAAGGTAAAAGTTTTGTTAAATGCGAATAGTCGCAAACTATCAAAAACTTACTAAATGGATGTGCAGCAGAGCATCTAGTAGCTCAATAGAGTGCAAGAAATGAATTTACGACTCTCTTGAAATTGATGGTCACTCTTCAGCATCGTGGTAATGGTGGTAGGATGCTGTAACTTTTCCCCTCATGAAGTGACTTCTCAAAACTATAATTATCGCATGAAAAGTCGTAACATTAGAAATTTTAACAAGTTTTAGTGCAATGAGAAAGACCTCATTCGGCAATTGGGTGGAAATTTCGCTTTTATGACGGAGGTGTTTCTGCTTCTTCTCTTACTACGTGATATTATATTAAATTTAAAATTATTTTAATAGCTTCCACTACACTACTATATACTGAATAGATAGATGATTGCTTATTTAATGAACACAACATTGACCAATTAAGCAAATATGATATTTTCCACATGAAATAATTAAATTGCATATTCTTAACAGTAGCGTCAGAATATTTGTTCAGATGGAGTTTTAAGGTTTTTTATACATAGCTCAAATTGGGTAAAAAATTACGCATTTACCGTGAAAAAACATAGAAAATGTGTGAGATGTTTAAAATTTATGTATTAGAGTTTTTTCGTTATAGAAATTCCAATGAAAACTTTGCTAATTTCGAAAGCAACCTAAAGTTGCTTATTAACATTAGGGTACAGCTCTGAGTGCAAAAGAACGTCAGGCGTATTAGGAGGAATTTGTTCGCATCAAATCTTTTTCTAAATGAAACTCATGAGATGGCAAAATGAAGGCAGAAAAAAAACACCAAAAGAAATCTCTCACATTATATTTCCATATGTAAGAATACTACTGTGGAGGTTTTTATGCCACCCAAAGCAGACTATGAACTTAAGCTTCTTGAGCTTTTCTCTGACACTTTTATTATTCATGAGGTTCCATGAACAGTCTTCATGGGTGTATTTCAGGGAGTTTTCATCACTTTTTAAATTTACTTCACTTCCAGTATAAGCCTAAAGAAAATTTCATTCTGAAGGTGAAACTTCCTTTTCATTCAACACAAGAGGAATGTGAATGAAAATCCGTTTAATTTCATTCGATTTCATTTCCCTTTTCATCGAAATCATTCCATCCCGAATTTTCTTTTCCTGCGCATGGCTTTGGATTTTTCTCCTTCAATTACTTACTGAATCGTATAAATAAATTTCTGATTTAATTGCTTCTCGCAGCCTGTGAAAGTTATCGTGTTGGAAAATAAACTATAGAAAAAAGAAAAGAAAGAAAAATTTAATCAAATAAATTGAACATTAGCTTTTTTTTACTCTTATATTTTTGAATAAAAAAAACCACGAAGCTTCATGAAAAGAAAAAACTACGTTGAATATTGAGATGGGAAAAACCCAAACTCGCCGGTAGCGTCGCGTAGAAGAATTTGTGTCTAGCTAAACACGAATTTTCCCAAGCTTTCGATGAAAAAACTACCTATCTAACTTTTTTTTGCCTTCACCGAAAATGCATTTTAGCCATATTGTGTGGGTTTCGAGTGCTTCTTTATAGCAGGAAAATTGTTTAAATAACAACAAAACATAAACCCTTAGTTTTTCTGCACAACTATGCTATACAGTATAGAGGGGAGACCATATGATCCCACTGCTGAACAAAAACTTCTAATTATGTTGTCTAAACAATATTTTGTTCACTGAATGCTTCGTACTTTATAATTCTGATTAAAAGTCCTGAGGCATTACCAGACTTTGTGATATTCTTCTCATTATATCAGTAACAGTGCTAAAAGCAATGTAAACATTAAAAGGAAATCATTTGAACAGCATTTTCTCTCACACCGTGGTGTATCACCATTTATTCTTAAAGCCAATAGACTATGAAAAGTCTAATCTAACTCGACCCAAAATGCTTTCATTTGCCATTTTAGATCACGCAAAAAAAATATTTTCACTACATCTCGAATTCTTTAATAGCTATCACTATACTTTCTTTATTTTCTGTACCTTTTTTTCTCACCACAGAAAAACAAATAATCCCAAGGGGAAGTTTTTCCAATAAAATAACTTCTCCGGATATGAAAATTCCCTAACCTTCATGTAATTGATGCTGGAAATCAGTAATAAAGATGGAATATTCACTACCCAATGAATTTTCCTGTAAAATTTTATTTCTCTGTTTTTATGGTATTTTATTGAAAGTGGAGCTTTTTACAGGAAATGTGTGCTTTTGTGCGTGTTTCCTCCAGCAATAGAAAATTTACCAACATTCTATGGCTTTTCACAGCACCGCACATGTGGCGATTGTAGCTGATGGACGTATAAAAAAATATGAGAGCCGGTGATAAATTTATAAATTGTGAAAATAAAAAAAGGTGAAATAAAATTAATATTCAATTAATTATTTTTATTTAACGGACATTTGTTAAAAATTTACTTCCACATTGATGTCAGGAGGAAGCAATAAATGTAGTTAATTAAAAAATATTTATAATTAGGAAATGGAATTCCATTGTTTCGTTAAATTTATGTGCATATAAAGACAATTTGAGTAAGTTACTATCTATAATAAATTTTGTACTTTACCTGTTTCACGACTCATTATTTCATTGTTTAATCGGAGAAATGGGAGAGAATGTAATGAGTCTGTTTATATGTATTGTGCTTTTTGATTTTTGATCTATACCTACATACGTATTTGGTCGGTTGTCATCTCCTTGTCAGCGTGTCTGTTTGGGTCTGTTACAATATGAACCTCTCCAAAACAGATTTATCGGAATGAAATTAAGTAAAGGAAGAGGAGTACCAGAAGTTATAACATCTCATTGGGATTTTTCCTCATTTTCCTTTTTACGGCCTTCTTACAAAAATCGTTATTTCTTGAACTTTGCCCATGTTACCTAATAAATGGAGAGATAACAGGTAAATAATAAACTAACCTAACAGATTTGTTATAGTACTTTGCTTCTCCATCTCCCAATACACCACCATATACTTCTCGCCTTTCTTAGTAGATAATAGATCTAAATAATACGAAATCAATCATTTTTCAAGAAAAAATGTTTGGGTCATTGGAAAGGTAATATCGTATACTGATAACTTATTATTATTACAAACAAGCTTAATATTTGCCAAACGAATATTTTGACCGTTCAAATACTAAATAATTAAGCAAAATAATAATTTAGGGGAGAGCGGGGTTAAAAAAGTCACTTAAGGGGTTAGAAAAAGCTTAAAATATAATATTTCCCAAACAGATAAAGCGAAATGTATAGTCCAATTCTTTAGGTTATTTCTTGCCCTACAACTCTTTCTAAGATCATTTTGTTCTATCTAGATAGGAAATATGATGTTTTAGGCTTTTTTCAAACCCTTAAGTGACTTTATTAGCTCCGCTCTCCCCTATTGATGTTTTTTTTTTAATTTCTTTGATTTGCAAATAAATTCCATTTAATTTCCATTTTCTTATAATTCAGTGATAACCACATCTACCCGGGGGCTCGGGTAAATCGGATGTCAAATATTGATGAAAAGGATGAAAAGGCAATGATATATTAGTTGGTATACCACAATCGTGGCATACCAAGTATTGTAATCGTCGGAAAAACTGACCACCTCAGATCGGGCTCAAACTTGGTATGAGCACGTTTTAGACATCCCACATTACGAAAATGGTGGTGGAAAATTTTTGATCCGGCCGGCCTGCCGGCCGGTGCGCCAAACTTTCCCTTATAGCTTGAGAACGGTAACATATAGAGACTTCGGGTTTGAAGTTTTCTATAGAAATGTGGGTGTAAAATTTCATTTTTACGCATTTTCAAAATCCAAGATGGCCGCCGTCCGCCATTTTGAACTACTGTCAACCACTTCCCTTACAGCTAGAGGTCTGAAATTTTAGTATATTGTAGAGCTCAGTGAGATGTTTTCATCAACAAATCATACTTCAAAATCGGTCAAGCGGTTTAGCAAATATGGCGGCCTAAAGCAAAAAGTGTTTTTTCGATATAACTTGAGAACGGCTTGACCGATTTTGATCATCTTGGTATCAAATTAAAGGTTTTAAGAAGCTCTACAACTATCTAGAACATTCCAAGTTTCAAAAACATCCGCAAGAGGCGCTAAAAACAAAAACAAAAATTGCCTAACTTTAAGAGGCTATATCTCCGAACATCTGTTATAGATTTCCTTTAAATTTTGATATGTTGTAGCCTGACTCAATATCTGTCACCAGTCCGAAAATGAAGAAAATCTATGTCGCCGTTTAGAAGATATGGCCATTTGAAAAATTCTTGCATTTGAAAAGTTCTAAGAGCCATATCTCTTGAACCGCTTGTCCGATTTGACTCAACTTTGTATAAAATTAAAGGTTTTGCAATTATCTACAACTTTCTAAAACATCAGAAACCTCTAGAACCATTCCTTCAGGACGAAAAATGCGAAAAACTGTTTTAGTAAAACAAAAAGCCGCCATTTTGTGTTCTGGAGGTGACCTTGAAATGTATCGAAATATATGTCAGATTATAGCTAATTTCAAGAGCTTTCCATAACTAGTCAAGAAATTTCTGTAGGTCTTATACAACCAGAGATATGAGCATTTTTATCTTTCATAATGATAAATTTCATTAAAAAAATCAACTTTGCCTACTAATTCTGCTCACAAATTAAATTACAACGCGTATACTGACCCATCCGCGTTGTGGTATACCAACTCTAATAACTGGACGCGTTATGATTGACTTCTCAGTTGTTTGTCCGGATTGTTTGTAAATTGTACCAGTAGGAGAATTTATATAGCGAAGAGAATAATAAATTTACTAGCTAAAACCAATGTGATAAAATGAACTATTACAAATCATCTGCAGTTGACAAATTGGGTGAATTGGAATTTATAAAATGTGGCTAGAATTTGATTTCCATCAACAATGATTGGCATTTGGATACAAAACATTTTCCATCAATCGAGAGAGAAAAAAACATAAAAGGGGTAAACAAAATTGGAAAACAAAACACAAATAAATTTAAACTCAATTTGCACATTGCACTTCCACCATCATGCCCACCATTAGTGATGATGTGCATTTAGTGTAAAATTTCCGAGTTCAATGTAAATGTCACGTGGTTCCGTTGTGTCAACAGTAGAACATTTTCTAATGAGAAAAATTACGTATCTATTACTCAAAAATATATATTTAAGTATATTAGAACGGAACCTACATATTTCAGGCAAAAGGGTTGAAGCTCCTCCATCCCATTGCGCCAATAAGAGCAACATCAATCACCATAGAGTCACATTTTATTGTAACATCACCCGCCGCAACATACCAATGAAATTGCCACTGTCTCTCAGCAAAATGTCGTGGCTTTTATTCCATTTGCAAGGGTAGGTACTATGCATAGACACGTGTGGATTCCAGAATGATTTATGGACTATCAAATGTCCAAATGGGAGAAGATGGAGTGCAGTGAAAAGTCACACTAAAATGCATAAAAAGTCACGAGGACGATTTTATAACTACTGGATAAATATCTCGTTACGCGAACTAAATGACACGAGCTCTTGGTGTTAGATGTGTGAAGATTGTGAAATGTGCTATCTTCAAACCAAATAGATAAAAGATATTTCAGTGGTTGGATTCTGATATGAAACCCCGCCTTTCTAGATTTTCTCTGAAAGTTTTTTTTAGTATATATATTTTTTAATGTAATACTTATGTTTCTATCAAAAACTCCATTATAAACGAATAACTTACAAAGAGAAGAAAATATAAAGATGATACACACAACAATGATTGTAGACGTATTTAATCAGATATGTTGAGTTTCACATAAGAATCTAGCCACAGAGTGAGTTAAGGATCAAATTTTCTTCCACATTCCTTCATGAAAACTTTTATAGGAATGTAAATTAGAATCATAAATATTTGGCATCAATTTCTATAATATCGAAATTCAATTCAATAATGATATATTTTTCAGAAATACAAAATAGCTTTACGGCAAAATCAAACAAACTTTTTCCATTATTGCAAATTACTCGATCTCTTTTACTAGAACATTGAGTCAACATTGCCAAGTTTAGTTATTTGAAAAGAACAAAATTTCTCACAGATCTCTCACATTCTGGAATAAGAATCCATTTATGAAACTACATGTCTTTGTTACTCCTTTCTATTAGCAAAAAGAATGATATAACATAAAGAATTCCAAAGACCAACAAGCTTTTAACGAAGAACTTTTTACTATGTACTCCACAAAATAATAATACTATTTGTGCTAGATGATGAATAAAATGTAGTTAGTCTCCAGGAGAAGAGATATATGGGGTTAAATTAGAAAGTAGTAAAATACAGACATGAATAGAGCAATATGCAATTTGCAATATCTATTAAAATCCCATCTGCTGTGTCGATTCATTCTGAACATAATAAAATTTGTTCGGGAAAATAGATTATATTTCGCAGTCTGGGAGACAAATTAATTTTCTTGGTGCAGCATCTAATTTTGCCACGAATGTCGAGGGAAGCACCAAATCGAAAGGTTTCTGTAACGAAATAGTCCATCAATTTGAGACAGTCAATCGATCGAAATTTTGAGAATAAGAACATTACCGAACAGATGAAATGGCATGGAAATTGAGCATATATTTACCAGTGTGTGCCAAAATGTGGATGCGTCTATGGCGGGGGGTTTGCAAAGAGAAAGTTAGGGTGGATCACGTTTGGTGTGTGTGGGTGGTTGAATGAATAAATTTCACCGATGGAATGCGTCTCTATAATTGGAAATAATCCATGAAGTGAAGTGGTATATGTATGCCCAATCTCATGCCATTGAAATTACAGCGGATGGGGGTTGAGCGAGGAATACATTTGAGTTATGTGCCCTCTGGTGACTTCATTAAAATGCCCACAAAAGGGTGACGAAATTCAATGATTAATTCAGAACGTGCCAATCACCACACAAACTCAACACTCACAACTCCCGCCTAAAATCTCTTGATCTTTCCCACTTTACCCCCCTATCTGGACGGCGGCGGCAAATGTGACGCCGAATATGACAATTTTAGCCTCATGTTGGACGATACATACAGAGGGATGTTGACATAGAGGGGGATGAGTAAATGAATAAATTGGGCACTTTGGGTCATCCCCATCGTATTCTGAAAACCTTCTGGATTTTTTGTTGTTGTTTCGTGGGATGTACCACGGGATTGTTCACAGAGTGAGAATCAGGCTCATAAATAAGGACATAAATTAAATGCAAACACTTTCATTGCACTGATTTTTCACACGAAAGCGACTGTTCTATGTTTTTAACTGTTACAACGGTTTCAACCATTAAATCATCATTAATTAAAATAAACATAATGAGTTGTCTTTTGTCCTTGTCACACATTACAAACTTTATATCGCCGTACACAATGAGTAAATAAAAAACCAATAAAAAAGGGAAAAGTAATAAAAAAACAAAGAAAGGAATTTATTCGTTATATGGGAAAACACTTCATTCACGGAAAAGGAGCAGTAATCTTGAACAGAAACAAAAAAAGATAGTCGTCAAAGACGCTGCTCACACAAAAACCTGCCGAAAGATTTTTCAAGGTTTTATAAAAAAATGCAAATTATGACGTCACCATTGTGTTTCTGCTAATGCTTCATCGATGATTACTTACGAAGTATTATAAAGTTACATTCATTAAATCAGACAAAAAACATAATTACACGTCGTCATCCTGCTGGCTTTTTCCAGTTGACCCGTGTTAAAACCCTATAGTTTCCTCAAATAAATGAGTTTTGCCATACAAAAACAAGTAACCTCCTTTGTTAAAAAAAAAATAGAAAAACGATAGGTAAATAGCTTTTCATTGTTTTATAATAAAAATATTATGATTTGAAAGTTTTTGATTAAAAATATTTATAAATGGAACAAATAGGTCAACATAAAGCATTATGCACTCGTGTAACCATGTGTATGGAGGGAATTGTCTGCAGACACATGGTGCTATGTAATCTCATTTTTATTCGTATCCACAATGTTTGCACCGCAGAAGTTAATCGGCATTGGGGTTGTTAAAGTTTCGAGAGAGCACTTAATCCTTCAATAGGGGGGAGGAATAGTAAAAAAAAATCGAAAGAGAACATCGAGTGGTCAACCCCTCTGGGAGTCAATTTACCTTTACAGGCAAGCAAACATTGGAGCTTTCATTGCTTCCACCAACCTATATACCAGCTTTACTTTATAGCACTTGTGTGGGCGTTAGTTAAAATTGTTGAGCCTCTGGGTCAATAGATGATGAGATAATCCATTAGTGCACTAAAGTTGTTGGCAGTATTCACCATTTTATGTAATATATAGCTATATAGGTACTACATTGTCTTGCATCCCGTACAGGTAGCTTAGGTGACATCTGGTGAAAGGTCTTTCTAGATGGCTTTCTATAGTTTTCAAGACTGTATTGCCGGGAGAAATTGCAGGACACTTCTTTCAATATATAAAAGTTTTTCACCGGAATGAGGGCGATAGACATGCTGCTGCCACTTGAGTGGTTGTTGGAAAAATTTTCCGAATAACGCGATAAAATATTTCCACAGAATGATGATAGAAGAGCAACCAAGAAATGTGTTGTAAAACATTGTAACATTCAATTAAGAATTGTTGTAAAACTTCTCAATTACTTTTTATTGTTTTTTTCTTGCTCTTGGGGCGATTTTATCCGGTGGTGGTGCCTGCAGTACACAGAAGACAGAGCATTTTATTTCTTTATGTTCTTCGATCCTATCAACAATCTAACGATAGAATCAATATGGATACAGTACTGTACACACACCACAAGAGACTGAAGGATAATTAAAAATTCACACAGAAATAAATGAGAAAATTGAATTTTCGGTTAAGAAAATAGCAATTTTATCACAAGGAGAATGTTAAAGTTCTCTGTGAAACTGAAACCGTCTACTTTTTAGTGTACAAAAGCTTTCACAAGTTTCCTCTAGCGGAAATACACATGGGAATTACTTTAAATTTAATTAGTTCAGACTGTCGAGACATTGCAAAAAGCATGGCGGGAGTAATGAGAGGAAAAATTGGGTCAAATACACTATGTCAATTTGAAAGTTCTCCCTTCTCTCAACACTCTAGATGGGGGAGGAAAAGGGTCCCTTTAGAAAAATTATTTTTATCGATTTCCCCTTTTCATTAGAAAATGCATTATAATTTTTTTCGGTGCTGGGAAAAGACCTCCCCTGGAGCGAAATTGAATTGTCTGAGAGTTCAAAGTGACTGGGTGCAACTTTCTTTTCCTCCACCAACTCGTTTTATATATTACTTTTCGGAAAAGCTCAAGTTTGTTTTTCTTACCCCCACAAATACCCAAGGGTTTTCCAGTCCTAAATTGTAGAACTTCTATACTGATTGAGTTCACACCCAACATTTCTCAATTATCGCTTTCTTTCTTAGCCATAAACAAATTTCAGCAAGGTCTTGCGAATCTTCCCAACTTTTTCCCATAAAACATTCCGCAGTCGACGAGTTAAATTTAAATTGAAATTTAGGGATCTGACTTTCTAATTGATTTATCTTTATTACCATCCTATCGATTAACAACCAAAAGATAGCATATTGGTGCTGAAGAAAAAGCTCTTTCCCCGCAGAGAGTGTGAAAAATTGTATGTTTAACACGTCCTTGGGTGTGCTTTTTTACCATCACGGCACATCCATTAATGGTTTCCTTCTTTATAGTTGCCCAAATAAATGCAATTAAGTGTAATATTGGAAAATTACATTGAAAATCCCTCCACGATGTGGCATAAAATAACGTCTGAGACACAATAAACCATAAAAAGCTTCCTTTCGGATCTCTAATCGCAGTGCAATTATCTTTACGGGTTTTTTATTAGCAATAAATGCGTTAAATTGTCGGAAAACAATTGTGCGAAATATTTCGTACTTTGAGTACGTTACTCAACAAGAGCTTCAGTTAAAAAAAAAGTTTAAACATACCTACCCTCATTTCATCAAGTGAACCATAATTCACATAATTAGCTAATGAGGGATCAAAAGCATGGTATGTCCGGCTTCATTATTGGGTGTCTTGTGGAAGGTTCGTAATCCTTTTGGTATGCCGTTTTGTGGTGAACATGAAGGGTAAGTGAAATCTAATGAGTTTAATCACACGCATTTCTTCAATAGGGATAGAATTTAGAGAGAAAAAAACTGCTTAAGAGCTATTAATTCTATTTCTTAATGCTTTAAAGACAAAAACGCAAAAAAAAACAGAATGGTGACGTCATTGTTTACACTTTAGGGCAAAATTTTACTTGTCTCTTCCACCTCATTCCAGTGGAAAATGGGAAACTCTTTTATTATTCATTTTTTTTATCATCTTGAAGAATTCTGTTTTTCCACGAATGAGGGGTGTTCTGATACATAAACAGATAAACTTCTTTTCGTACTTTAACTTTATATTTAAGTTAAATATCTTTGCTTGAAAAAACCAATATTTTCCTTGTTACGTAATTTTTATAAGTAAGGAAATTTCCTGAGGAAAATGTTCAAAAGAAACCTGATATTATGATAAAAAATTTTTTTTTAAATACTTATTAAAATCAAAAGATCACGAAAGAAAATTTCACGCTTTTTAATATAAAAGAAAAATTCAGTTAAAGAATTTTCAATTCTGTGCATTTTCCAAAAACTGATTCGCAGCTGAGACACATGAACTTGTGAAGTTTTAGTACAACTTTGATACTATCCCAAAAATTGTTGCAATACAATTTCTTTTTGCGAATGAGGACAACATTCTTCGGTCTTATGTGTGGTCACTATTAGTGGGAAGTTTTCTTTAACAAATGTGTCTCCAAAATAAATTGACACAGTTCTACATGGACACGCTTTCACTGAAGAAGGTCGGGAATGCAATTCAATCATGCACATTACATTATCGACAAACTTTGTCGAAAACTTTGTTGTGATGAAAATTCATTTTAGGAATTAACTGAAACTTTAAGTAGGTAAAGGGAGTTTTATACATTCATCCGCAAACTCTTCTTTTCCTTTCTAATTTACAATGATTTTGGGAAGTACAACTTTGAAAAATTCTATCTGTTTTTATTAAAATCAAGGTTTTTTAAAATAGTCTTTTGAATTTAACTCAAATGTGTTTTCATTGCAATAAAATAATATTTTTAGGAAATATTATCTCTAACACAATATACAGACATGATTAATATTTCACATTAAAGTCAAATCTACATTTATTATTTACCTGGGAAAATAAGAGATTTATCAGAAACAGCAATAATTAACATAATACGTACATGCATAACATTCGGAAACGTACGATAAAATTATTTATGGCTTCACTAATACGCAGTCTAATTTACAAAATTAATGTAACTTTCGCTTTAGTGAATTATCGAAATTAGAACTGAGATTTTAGCAGTAAAATTTAATATTTTTGCTGTATGAAATGTGACCAAAACTGCTTTAATATAAATTTGTATCCTCTTAATTTATTTTTTTGTTCTACAAACTTTTAGACATCTTGACTCTAAATATGCAATATATATAACAAGAAAATTTTTTCTAAAATACTATTTAAAATCCTCATCAATCCACAAATGCTAGAAATATTTGAAGCGCAAAATATCAACAAAAAGTCACAAGAGAGACGCCTGTTTGAGAAGATCCCCTTTCGCATTTTCCTTTTTTTTTGTGCGAGAAAGAATTTCATTTAAAGGGACAAGCTGTAGGATATCTAGGATATATTCTTTCTTTATCCAGCGGAAATAACTCTGCAAATGAAGACCACAAAATTCCCTACAAACTCCGTGAACAATGAAAAGTTCCACTCAAAACGAAGAAAAGTGTTCTGCTCACTTTTTTTTCCCATGGTATCATTTACCATGGGTTGGGGGGGTTGTTCTTGACCGCAGACTCACAACTAAAAACATTTACTTGATTTCATTGTCAAAATTTAATTTTAACATTGAAAGGGAGGAGGGGATGTATCATTGAAATTTTCATTAAACTCATGCCCACAGAGTATTCTTGAATTCTACCTTCCATGAAGAGTAATAGTTAGGTCAACTCACGGCAAAAGACTGCAGGCAGTGCTAGAAAGCTGAAAATTGGCATAAATGTTCCTTAGGGCATATAAAGGAAGGAAAATGAGTGCGGTTTGGTTTCGTCCGCTAAAAAGCATATGGCGGCCAATTTTCAAAATGGCGTCCTTTTGAGCTATAATGTAATCTAAAGTTTGTCGTAGGTGGCTGAAATTTTAGTATGTTATAGCTGGCATCAAGACCTTTCCAACTATAGGTCATTTGACTTCCTAGGTACCCTAGAACCTGAGATATTGCCATTTTTAGGTTTTTCTTTAGAAGCTCATATCTCCGGTTCTACGTAACGTACAAAGATGTTTGACCTATCATTGGAAAGGTCTTGCAATACTCTACAACTCTCTAGAACATTGCAAACCAATTAAAAGAACATTTATGGGTCAAAAATACAAAAAACAATGTGTAATTTTTGACGCAAAAATTTTCATTAAAAAAATAATTTTATCGGAATAAATTTTTTTCTCAGTGTATTGTCAAGATTCAGACGTTTCCAAAACATGGTCATTATAGGCTGTAGCTCAAATAGAACCAGAGTTATAGCGATTTATAAAACGTGAAATATTGAGAAAAAATTCTTGTAAATATTTCACCAAAAAGCAGAAATTTGTGTTTCATACGTCACTGAAATTTTTGTGATTCAAAAATGAAAACACATTCATGCTTTTTTTTATGAAAATTGATATTAATTAGTTAATGTAATGACTAATTTTGGTATGTGGTGTAAATTAAACATAATTATGATGTAAAATAAGTCTTATTTTACTAAAAAAAGTTAATAAAAAAATTTTGCATCACTCAACGCCATCTATCAGTGAAGTATGAAACACAAATTTCTGCTTTTTGGTGAAATATTTACAAGAATTTTTTCTCAATATTTCACGTTTTATAAATCGCTATAACTCTGGTTCTATTTGAGCTACAGCCTATAATGACCATGTTTTGGAAACGTCTGAATCTGGACAATACACTGAGAAAAAAATTTATTCCGATAAAATTATTTTTTTAATGAAAATTTTTGCGTCAAAAATTACACATTGTTTTTTGTATTTTTGACCCATAAATGTTCTTTTAATTGGTTTGCAATGTTCTAGAGAGTTGTAGAGTATTGCAAGACCTTTCCAATGATAGGTCAAACATCTTTGTACGTTACGTAGAACCGGAGATATGAGCTTCTAAAGAAAAACCTAAAAATGGCAATATCTCAGGTTCTAGGGTACCTAGGAAGTCAAATGACCTATAGTTGGAAAGGTCTTGATGCCAGCTATAACATACTAAAATTTCAGCCACCTACGACAAACTTTAGATTACATTATAGCTCAAAAGGACGCCATTTTGAAAATTGGCCGCCATATGCTTTTTAGCGGACGAAACCAAACCGCACTCATTTTCCTTCCTTTATATGCCCTAAGGAACATTTATGCCAATTTTCAGCTTTCTAGCACTGCCTGCAGTCTTTTGCCGTGAGTTGACCTAACTATAAGAACGATTTTTTTAAAGCTCATCCCTATACTGGTGAAACCCAACTGTGGCGAAGGTATTCACAGAGCTTCCAACTAAATTATTCAGCACACTCTATTGAGGGAGATCAGGCATCAGGATGAAATTCACTTCCTCCGTGATGTTGCATTGTT